>NC_050575.1:413851837-413981837 GCF_011100635.1 Trichosurus vulpecula | reverse complement strand
GGCACACGGTGTTGCTAAAGCAGGTTTTCCACTGTCTGGAAGCTCCTAGTTTGGGGGGTGGTGAGGAGGACAGGGCTAAGACACAAAATCACAATGGGCACGGTGCCCCTCCTTAGGGTGGGCACCCAGAGGACTGTGCTTAGTAGGCAGGTAGGTTGGCATCCTTGAGAGAGGGCTGTACTTGGGTCAGGAAGACCTGAATTCAAATCCTACCTTAGGTGTTTGCTTCTCATATTACCCCAGGCCAGTCACTTATCCTTTTGGTCTCAGTTTCCTCAATTACAGATGATTGACTGATCCCTCAGGGCTGTTGCAAGATAACATTTGTAAAACAATTTGGAAACTTTAATGTGCTACATACATACCAGTGATGGTTAGAATTATTTTGTTTAAAGGAGAACATTTCTTAACTACCCAGTCCTATGGGGCAATTATTTTATTTCTCAAGCAAACCAAAGAAACTTAGACCTAACAAGATTTCATTATTTAAAAATTCACAACCAAACTTGACAGATTTTAAGAAGGAAACACCAAACCCCAAGCTGTTGCCGTGGGGATGACCAGACACATACACAGATATAGTCACTTTTCATCATTGCCATTTGTGACAAGCTGATCCAAATTGAACAGGAAAGGGAAGAGAAGGGGCAGGCGATGGGAATGTGGGAACAAGTCATGAGCATTGCCTCATTGTCTTCCCATCCTATTCTGAGGTCTCCATGTTGCCCATGGCTAAGATTGTGGCAGCCTTCCCTTCTATCCATCATCCACCTTGGGTGCAGCCACCTCACCCTTCCATTAAGGGCTGTCCCTTCATTTTTAGCAAGAGTTCTTCCAAGTTGGAATCTTGTCTGAGGAGTTTTCCGAAACCCAGTGGGGATGGGGCAGCCTTCAAAGGGCCATCTCCTGCCAGCCTGGGAGGAGTCTGGGGCCTGGACTGTCTTGGCCATAGCACTCAGCAGTTTCACTCTTCTGACAATTGGGAGAAACAGTGGTGAGATTTTTAACAAGGGCAGCCCCTCACCACCTCCCAGGAGCAAAGCAGGATAAAAACACTCCTTGTTTTGGCATCTGAGTTACTGAGGTTAGAGAATGAGAGATTTCTCTCATTGTCTCACTCACTAGGCCAGGGGCCCAGGCATGGTCAGGTCCAGCTTTTCCTTGAGCACCTTCCATTCATTTATATTGTAACTGCCAAGAAGCCAGGGTCTTTGGGGGCTGGGCCACAGCCTCCCTGCCCATCCAGGAACCCCAAGTCTTTAATATAGGCCTTTGGATAATCTTCAGTCTTCCGTTATCTGGGACTGAAGCTGGAGAGAGAGAGAAAAAAGACTTGTAAAAGCTAGGTCTGGACCCATTATCTCCTATCTTCATACCCACCCCCTTGCCCATTCATACCCACTCCCTATGGCCATTGGAGAGAAACAGAGTCAGAAAGTCTCTGAGCTGGATGGTCAAAGGCCAGATGGTCTAACTGCTACCTGAAAGGAATCCTCCTGCAGCCTTCATGCTCAGGGCTTAGCACAGTACCTGGAACATAGTAGGGACTCAACAAATGCTTGTTGACTTGGCTTGTTAGTCCAGCCTCTACTTGGACCATCCCCCTCCCCAAGGAGGAGGAGCCCACCACTTCTCAAGGCCCTGAATTCTGGCTCTGATTGTGAGGGTTTCTTTCTCTGAAGCTCCCTCACCTCTGGGCTTGGGCCACCTGAGGCTCTTAGAACCTAGACTCCCTCCAGGGACTCCTCCCTTCCCCAGAGTTGGTCCTTCAACTTGTGCTCATGACATGGGCCCTGGGGCTTGCCAGAATCATAAAATCACAGAGTTGAAAAGGACCCAGCCAGTCCAGCCCATAGATCAGAGGCATCCCTCACATACCACATCCAACGGGTGCCTGGCCAGCTTCCTCAACCTGAAGCCAGGCCTCCACTTACAGTCTGATGAGCAGAATGGCCACTTCCCACTTCAAGCCCAAGGTCACATTGGGTGCTCTTGCCTGCAACATCATGCTTGGAGCTCATTGATTGGTTGACTGAGATCTTTTTCAGAATAACTGCTGTCTATCCACATCTCTCCCATCTTCTATTGGTGCGGCTCAATTTTTCAATTCCAAGTGTAAGACTTTACACTTCTACCTATGAAACTTCATCTTCTCAGACCCAGCTCAATGTTCTTCCCTTTTGGATCCTGACTCTGGGATTCTCTCTATTTACTGACCATCGCAGCTTGGTGTCATCTGCACATTGGATGCACACTCCACTTACACCTTGATCCGAATCAATACAAATATTAAATGGCATGAGGCCAAGCAGAGATCCCTGGAGCACTCCCCTGGAGACCTCCTGACTCGTCACCATTGACCCTCATAGAAAATAGGAGAGGGGCCACAAGACTAGAGAAAGCCAAATGCGGTCCCAATTTTCAAAATTAAAAAAGGTGCCTGGGGGAAGGGAGAGAAAAACAGCCTAGCAACTCGAGTCCAGGGACTAACAACTAATCTCTGAGTCTAACCATCCACCCAAACAGCTCTGAACCCACCCTGGTGTATTATATATTATGTCTCATCCATATCAATCCATCTTCTCTATTAGAAGAGTATAAAAACCTTTGCCAAAAGCTTCTCCAATGGTACCTAGGCCAACTGTGCCCATATCGCCTACTGCGTGCCAAGCCCTTCAGGAAAGGGAGTGAGGTTGGTCTGGGGGCTTACTCGCAGTGGGTGCAGCTGGGTGGGCTCTTTGTGGTCATCACCTCACTTTCTACATATTTGAAAGAGCTTCTGTTTAATGGATAGATCTCAAATCTTCCTAGGAATCAAGGTCAATTGGACAGCATGGTATCTTCTGGACACACTTGGTACATTCATTTGCAAAGTTTGGATTGGTTGGTGAGTTCCTTATGCACCCACATGGGTTTCTTCAGACAAACCTAACTTTTTCCTCCACTTGGAATCATTCCCCTTTGTGTCTTAAGAATTTTATTCTTGAACACTCCCCAGTCTCCAGAAGCATATCCCTCCAGGGGATCCCACCTCTCTTTCCTCTGAATTCTCTGAAATCTGCTTTCACCAGATCTAGGGCAGGTATCAGACTGGACCCAGGCTTCCTCTCCTCTGTCCCAAACTCTCGGATACAGGGGCACTTGCCCAGGGGTTCCCATCATTTCCACGCCAAGAGATCAAGTCCTCACTTTTAGAATCCCTCCCTGATGGTTCCAGTGACTTTTGAAGGATGGAATTATCCCTGAAGCCTGTAGAGAAGCTAGGAACTGCTTTGTTCTTGGCAGAGAGAGCAACAAACCCCCTCCACCCCCGTCATGGCATCACATCTCAGGGCAGGGTGGGTCCTCCTTCTCAGGCTTTTGTCTGTTTCCTCTTTCTGCCCAGGTGAGTGAGTGTGTGAATGAGTGAATGAATCAATGAAGCCTTTATTAAGTGCCTTCTGTGAGTCAACTACTCCCAGAATACAAAGAGAAATACTCGACCTGTCCTGTCTGGTGCTCAAAGAATTCACACTTTAGTTGGGGAAGACAACAAATAGAGGAAAGGACCCTCAGTTTACTCAGCAGGTGAGTATACTTTCTCATTTTTCCATGTGCCCACCCCCCCCCCCCCCCCCCCGGCACCTTTTATTACCTATCTGGTTGCTATTGAATGAGGCCCACCTACCCGTTCACCACCATCCTTCTCTGCCTCCTCTGGAATCAGTTTTCTCAGTCCTCTGTAAAATGAGGACAAGACCCCTCCCCCCCGGCCAAGAGCTCCCAGGCCTCAGTCTACAATCCTGATCCCACAGGCTCAGCCTCTGCTCCAAGCTTAGGGTCTGTGGGAGGTTTACCCTGTTGGTCCCCAATTATTTGGGTTGAGAAGTGGGTAGGAGGAGCCCATGAGTGAAAGCCCCCTCAGGCTGACCTGCCGCCTGACCCCCTGGGTTTTATCTCCCCTCCATCAGCTTGTGGTGTTAATTATATGGTATGTAAGCAGTTACTTCCTAGAGCAAATCCACTGAAGGCCAGGTTTGCTCTGGAGGGCCCCAGGATCAGGGCTCTGGGTTTCTTCAGGTTTCAATTTACCAAGTCAAAGTACTTAAAAGCCAGAGGAGGAGGAGGAGGATGGGAAGAGGAGAAGGAGGAGAAAGGGGGGAGGGGGAGGGAGAAAGGAGAGAGGTATCAGTTTACAAGTGACCTGAGAGTTCACAGCTTCCACCCCTTGAAATCACAGCCAACCTAATAGGGCTTGTGTAGATAAAATTGTGACAAATTGACCCAAGCCTCTAGCTTTCAGCAACTAAAGGGCCCCTTGCCCTCCCAGCAGGCACAAAGCCCTCCTGGACTGTAGTGGCCATTGGGGCCAGAGGAGTTAGGTCCTGTGACTAAGAGGGGCTGGCAGAGGCCAAGCAGGAAGGTATCAAACTTTGTGTCATGTACCTGTTTCTGTTCAATGCTTAGGAGTCCCCAGCGGGGCTTGTGAGGTAGGGACAGCACATCCAGCACCATGGCAGCCTGGAGAGAATGATGGGGGCTCGAGCCTTGCTACTTATGATGGTTGATCAGTGCTGGCTGATCACTTAATAACCTTGGAGGCTATAGGGCAGGGAGACAGATTTGAGCTGGAAGGGACCTTGTACGCCATCAAGTCCAACCTTTTTCAGTTACAAAGGAGGAAACCGAGACCTAAAGAGATGAAGCTGAGATTTCCCAAGGGTGGTAGGGATAGTAAGTGGTCAAGGAGGGAGTCAAACCTCTGTAATAATAAGACCATTTCTAGCAAAGTGCTTTACAAACATAATCTCACAACAACTCTTGGAGGGAGAGGCTGCTCTTATCCCCACTTAACAGGTGAGGAAACAGAAGGGAACAGGAAGTGGGCACAGCAGGTTTTGAAATCAGGTCTTCCTGACTCTCCACTCACCAGACCACCTCCCAGACCTAGAAGAGACCAGTAGTTCATCAGGAGTCGACCCTATGACATCCTTCAAGATGTTCATGGCTTCACTTGAAGCCATCCAGTGATTAGGAACTCGTTCCTCGACCAGACATTCGATTGGAAAGACAGGTTCCTCTCAGGGTATTTTTGAAGGATGTTATTTTTAAATTTTCAAAATGCTATAAAGTCAGAAAGCACTAGTGATGCTGAGTGTGAAGTCAAGAGAAATGACCATAAATGGCTCAGCTGTTTCTCTGTAAGGTCAGAATGAGGGGGTGAGAGCCGAAAAGGAAAGAGGACTCGGCAGCCCTGGCAGGCGGTGCCACCTGGCCCGTGCCCAGCACCCCTCTGACTGGAGGGACAAGGAAGCTCCAGGCAAGCTTCCCAGTGGCAAGCTCCCCAAGCTGGACCAGCCGGGACCAGGCAGAACTGAGTGTATTGTCCCAGGGACACGTGCCTGGGCTGCTCCTCTTGTTATGGGGGCCTGCAGTTAGCTGGCACCCCCCACCCCAGCCTGTCCCCTGACTCTCAGGAGCCTTCATTATGTTGCTCTGGATATCAGGAGGGGGACTAGTGTCATGTCATGACCAGAGAGCCAACCCTAGATCCAGGAAGGCCTGGGGAGCTGCGTGAACCAGACTAGGCACAGAACCTCTCCTTTCCCCAGGCATACCAGCTTTCTAAGAATCAACAAGCTGCAGACCTGTCTTGAGAGAGGGAGCTTCCTCATGTGGGAGTGCTCCATGCCAATGATATCCCCCAGACCAGTTTCTCTCCAGGTACAAAATACTTATCCAGTCATTTCAGTCGTATCCAACTCTCTATGACCCCACTCGGGGTTTTCTTAGCAAAGAGACTGGAATGGTTTACCATTTCCTTCTCCAGCTCATTTTGCAGATGAGGAAACTGAGATAAACAGGGGTAAGTGACTTGCCTGGGGTCACACAGCTAGGAAGTGTCTGAAGCTGCACTTGAACTCACAAAGATGAGTCTTCCTGACTCCAGACCCAGTGTTCTATGGCACCACCTAGCTTCCCTACAACGTACTAGGAGGGGCTGAATGAATTCCGGAGCAGAAGGACCTGGAGGTTTTGAATTCACCACTGGACATGGGTGCCAAAGGGGAGAGGATAGGTGAGACCACATTTGTGGGGGAAGGCCTGCCCCAACAACAGCACTTCCACCTCTAAAGATTTCCTCCCAGGAAACAAGGAGGCAGGGAGGTGCCTTTGCCAATAAATAGAAGGGAATGGTCCTGCTGCGAAATCAGTGTGAATTCCTTCTTCTGAAATGACTTACTAAACAGATTTTCATTTTCATTTATCTGATTTTAAATCAATCTCCCTCCTTTATGATTGTTGGCAGTTGCATTATTGGGCAACTACGTGGCTCAGTGCATAGAGTGCTGGGCCTGGAGTCAGGAAGACCTGAGTTCAAATTTGGCCCCAGCCACTTAGCAGCTGTGTGGCCCTGGGTGGGTCATTTACCCTTGTTTGCCTCAGTTTCCTCATCTGAAAATGAGCTGGAGAAAGAAATGGCAAACCACTCCAGTGTCTTTGCCAAGAAAACCTCAAATGGGGTCATGAAGAGTTGGACAGGACTAAAAGAAAAATTGAAAAAAATTGCGTTCTTTCTTTTGGAAAATAGGATTGAAATACCCTTTAGCTATTTATCCACTGACAGTAGCCCTGAGTCTTATAACTAGGTATCATTTCCCCAAAGATTTTTATCAGGGATATTCTGTGCAAAGATTTTCCCCTTCCACGGGGGCTGTTTTTATTCTAGCTGGATTGATTGTGACTAGAGTTAGGTTGTATTCATCCTTCATTCCACTGGATTCTTGTTCATTTATTCACTCATTTATAATTCTTGATTTATTCTGGATTCCACCGGATTCTCTTTCCTCCCTCAGCTGTCCATTTTTCTCTTCTTATGAGGTCACAAAGATACTGGACACCCACAGAATCTTAGAGAAATATAGTTCTCTCTGGGAGGCCCAAAGCTGTGGCCTCAAAATAACCACAACCAGTAGACCAAATACTCTTCCATTCTCCTTCCCAAGCTTAGCCCACAAACTCCACGTATGAGCTCCCCGCCCATCACAGAAAACAGGGGGAGGTGGAGGAGAGGGGCTGGCAGCTGTGTGATTTAGAGGGTTACATGTGTGAACAAATCTTTCACCGTATCCTAATCAAAGAGTGTGTTCGATGCATGAGCCACTGAACCGAGGGATGGGGACACTGTACCTCAACCTAGGTGCTTCTGAGGAAGCCAGACCAAGCACGACAGTCATGTTCATTCACACCTTGTTTCAGGTGAGCACTAAGGAGGGAGAGAAGGAAAAGCAAGGGAGAGGACACATGGAAAACAAACTCAACAGATATACCTCCCCATAGGGGAATTCAGACTCCAAACTCAGCTCTCTTTCCTTGACACCCAGCTGGGAGCCTGAAGCCCAGATGGGACTCCTGGCTCTGCCAATTCCTACCCACACGGAACCTTAGGGAAAGGAATCTGCTTCTTTGGGCCTCAGTTTCTTTGTCTGTGAAATGGGGGTGTTGTCTTGAGCTCCTTCCAGCCATAAGGCTGTGATCCTATGAAGGCCTAACCAGCCAGCAGCAGCCAGAGCCTCCATTCTTCCTCCTCTTCCTCACCCTCCCTCTTCCCCTTTTCCCCCACCTTGGGCAGGTTCATCTAAGAGAGGATCTCTCAGTCCCTCCCTGCTCCAGCATCCTGCAGGAAGTTCCTTTTCTCTCTGGCTTTCAGGCACAGCATCCACCCTAACCACCCTCCAAGGATTCGATGAGGAAAATGCTTTATAAACCTTGAAGCCCTATGGAAATGGGACCCTTTGCTCCTTCCCTCCAGGACCACTCTCAGCGTTAAACATGAAAAAGCTCTCAAAGTGATTGGTGACTAGACAGTGAAACCTCGCCCCAGGCTGGAGGAGAGCCCTCTGAATCTGGAGTCAGAAGGATCCCAGACTGTTTCTAGTCCAAACAACCATTGATTCATTCAATGAACATTTATTAAACCCCCCACTATGTGTTAGACATGATGCAGCCCCTGCTAAGTGCACTGGACTCTGCACTAGGGATATGGAGTAAAAAATGGAACTGGGCCTGCCTGCCTTCAAGGAGCTTATATTCTGCTTGGAGAAAATCGCTGGGACCCAGGCAATTCAATGTGAATTACACACAGAGTAAATGCAAAGTGCTTTCTGGAAGGAGTTCACTGATACCTCCAGGGATCTTGACAGGCTTCCTGGAGGTGGTGGTGTTTTCTTGCTACACCAACTCAGGCAAGTCTGTCCCCTTCTCCAAATTTCTACATCTGTACAAAGAGGACATTGGGCTGGCCAGAGATGATAATCACAAACAGCATTTACAGACTTTGCAAAGTGCTTTCTTCGAGTGATCTCAGCCTTTGCACCAAATCTGAAAGGTGGACATCCCCCTTACACAGATGAGGAAGCTGAGGCTTTGAGGGCTCGCTGACTTTGCCCAGGGTCCTGATCTCAACGTGTCAGAGGTAGTCAAAGGGCCCTGGTCTGTCACCCAATCCATTATGTGCCATGGCCTCCCACATGGGCGGAGGCCCTGCCCACTCTTTCTTTGACCCTGTTCTTACTAAACTCGGGTGCAGCTGGGCTTCCCTGTGGGGCCAGCCCCGGGGCCCTTTCACGGTGCATCTGTGTGTGTATGTTTATCCAGTGCGGTGCCGGGCTAGGGCCCCAAGCTCTTTGAGATCCCCTTCTAAATGCGTCCAGGGCAGACACTTTTATTATCCTCCTGTCCATCCTTGAGAGAAAGAAACAAACAGAGTCGGGGTGAAGCAAAGGTTCTGGAGGCAGAGAGGGAGCAGGGGGAGATAAAGCAGCCCTGTGGTTCCCAGCATCCCCTTCGGGCTGCTCCCACTGACCTTTCCCAAGCTGGTGCCCAGCCCGCACAGAAGGAAGCTGCCTCCCTGCTTGTCTGAGCATCCCGCCCTTTCTTCCTCCCTTGGCCTGCCCAGACACAACGCTGATTTGGGCAGCCCCCTGGCCTGGCTTCAGCTACAGAGGCCCCCAGACCAAGATGGGGAGCACGCACCCATGCTGACCCTCCTTCCCTGCAGGTTTCCTGCCTGCATCAAAGCCGCCCCAGCTTCCTCTAAAGTTCCTCCCCAGCTTCCATCAAGGGCATGCCCACCAAAGGTCCCTGGTGGGGGGTAGGGAATGAGCCTAGGCAAGACAGACCTCAGCCTTAGCTTCTCCATCGCACAGAATGTCTTCTGGACCCTCATCGTCTCCAGGAAGCCCCTGCATCCCCATGGGGACAGATGGCAGGGGTGGGTCTGTTGGGTTAGCTTGTGGGCAACATCTGTGTGCTGGCCTGCCCCTGGGTGTGCTCAGTTCTATTTTCAGCCCCAGGAAATCTCACTCACCTGGCTGCCCATTGTTGTCCCATCTTGGGGCTCCTGCCCTGAGGCCTGTGTCTGATGCTGGTCCAGGGCCACAGACAGGAAGGAAAGGAGGCAGGAAAGATGGTACTGAAGAGATGTCACAGCACTTCCTAGCCAGGATTCATGGGCCTTTCACGCAGTAGAACAAGGGGACCCTCTTCCTGGCTGACAGTGGGCGGGGTGGGGGTGCAGTGAGGACATGAGGGCAGGCTCATTTTCTCCATGGTCCAGGCATTTTCACGGGGCTGCTTGGAATCTTCCAGCCTCCAATGGAGGCTTTAAAGGGAGGAAGCATCTCCAGGCTGTCTCTCTTATGGAGCTCTGAATGGTGGCTGGCCTTTCACTTTGGAGTCTCACTGCCCATGTCACCTTCCAGGGCTCCAGACCCAGGGTGATTCCTGCTAACCCCCAGGTTAACCTGCCAGGGCTTCAGACTTCAGGAAGCACTTTGCTTATTCCTTTCTGAGGAGATCATTGTAGAACAGTGTGTCTCAGGGTAGAGATCTCTCATTTGCATCTCCCTAGAGCCTCCCCACAGCCCAGGCTGGAACTCTGAGCACAGCCAGGTCTGTCTCCTGTGGTCTTCACAACAACTGTTGGGGGCAAATAGGAAATAAAAGCATATCTGTACCCCAAAGAAGGCTTGCATGGTAGCCCCCTGTTGTCCTCACCACTGGGGCCTTCTAAGCCTCCATTGTAAACCATTCAAGCTCAAAAAGGCATTGATCATGGGACTTCCCGGCATTAGAAGTAGGTACATTGATGGAAAGACCTTAATTGTCCCCTGTCTTCTATGCCCCTCTCCTCTCCTCCCCTTTTCCCCATTCCATTGTTAGGAGGACCTTGAAGGTGGCCTCAGCCAAAGCAAGGTCTTTACACAGATGAAGGCATGGGAAAGAGAAGGTGGGGAGACAGGACAAAACTTTCTGGCCCCCCCCCCCTGCCCTTTCTCTCTTGTTTTGTGGGCTGTACTTTGGACAAAGACTGATGGCTAGAGTTCGCAGCTGACCCTTTCCACGTGACTGGGAGGAACAAATGAGGGTAGCTGGGGAAGGGGGCTGGAGGAGGCCTCTCCGAGCTGCTCAGTGCTGACTCCATCACTGCCCCCCAAAGGCAGAGCTGCAGGGGCCGGGCTGGGCACAGAGGATGGGTGCCAGCGGCAGCAGAGCCATGCTGGGCAGGCTGACAGTGCCCTGGAACTTCAGCCAATGGTTTGGTCTGACCAAGGAGACCCAACCCCGACTTCCTCATGCTTCTCCAGCAGATTCACTAAGCATTTACAGAGCTAATCCCTGTGGGTGCCAAAGACAAGGCCTTTCCCTTTTTCTTTCCCATGATTTACTCTCTTGAGGACTAAAGTTTTTTGAGGGGGGAGGACATGATCAATTCCTTTATAACTTAACTGGGTCTATCTTTGAATTAAGCACGTGTCCATTGAAAAGGAATTGAGTCATATGAAGGAGGAGAGTTGGGGGTGGGGTGGTGTGTCATAGTCATATCAAGATATTTACAAATTTGTCTTATTTCAGAAGGATATTGCATCTTCTTTTCATACCTCTAGATGAGTATTGAATCAGGGCCACCATGCCCACAGGCCATCTTGAGGCCAGGGATAGTACAAGTAAGCTGAGTGCCCTCTGGTGGGCAGTGGGCACACTGCAGCCTTTGGGGAAGCCCACCTGGGATGGCTGATTGACCTCTGATGAAACCACTTAGTGATGAATCGTGTGCGGGGCCAACTTGTCTGATGACTTGTGGGTTTATTGATGACCACATTCTTCTACAGGCTTCCAGGAAGCATGAAGAGTCAGGCGTGGGCTGCAATGGCTCCTGCAGCCCTTGAAATGTGACCTGGGACTTCCACCATCACTGACCGTCACATCTGGACAGGTGGACTGGACCCGGAATGTGGGGACTTCAGACTGTGAGGAGCCATAACTAGGGACTTTGGTGCCGAAGACAAAAGTTACCAAATGTGTGTGAGGCAAGATGCGTAAAAGGTAAACTCGAATATCTCCTAACGACCATCAGGTTGTAGTAGCTGGGCAGATACCAGGAAAGGCCTTGGACCTGAGGCACATAGCCTTGGGAGGGGGTGCTCTGAAGTACTATGGGATACCCTTTTAGTGCCATGCAGCTGGAGTGGGCTGGGCCAGGCTTGTACTCACATGGGAGAGAAGAAGGCAAGAAGCATTTATTAAGCATTTATAAATCAGGCCTCAGATATTCACCAGCTGTGTGACCCTGGGCAAGTCACTTCACCCTGTTTGCCTCAGTTTCCTCATCTGTAAATTGAGCTGGAGAAGGAAATGGCAAATGACCCCAGTGTCTCTGCCAAGAAAACCCCAGATGGGGTCATGGAGTGTCAGACACAACTGAAATGATTCAAAATAACAAAGACCTTCGGAGTTTGGAGTCAGAAATGCTGGAGATACAAATATTTTAAAAAAGAGGCAGTCCCTGTCCTCAGGGAGCTTATAATCTAATGCAAGAAGACAAAACACAAAAAGCTGAGGGCCAGGTAGGTCACTTTACCTTTTCAGATCTCAGTTTCCTTGTCTGTAGAATGAGGGGGCTGGGCTCGATGCTGCTCTGGTCAGATCTTAATAAACACTCGTTGGCCACCTGACCTCTAAGGGCCCTTTCTTCTATATCCAGCGATTTAGAATCATTTGTTTAAATAGTCTTTGATCACAAGAACAGCTGAGCTCATTGCAAAGGCTCCTCAGTGGAAGGAGGGCTGAAGGAGTGGCCACACGATGTCTGAGCACCAAGGAAGAGCAGAGTTGTGTCCAGCTACACCTTGGAATGAGGAGCCTCGAGGACAGAATCATGGATGCTTATGGGGGGAGGAGGGGGAGGTCCTGGAAGGGGCAGCATTGGAGCAATGCCTGAAGGACAGGTAACATGGATTGGTGGAATGGAAAGGAAGGCCATTCCCTTTAGGGACACCCAGACAGGCGGTATGTAGAGCAGATTGGCCTTCTGGTCACAAACCCTCTGACCTGGCTTGTACTGATCCCTGTCCTTCGAGGCCCAATGATTCTGACAGCTACAGAACAGAGGATAGAAAAATGAAAATGGATCTGCTTCCACACCATTTTGTAGATTTCTCTGCTATCATCTGGCATCACGTCCTGTGCCAATGTGAAACAGCTGGTCTGAGGAGTGGAGAATGAGCTGAAGGTCAGAATCTGTTGCCAAGACAGGGGAAGACTTAGTAAGCCAAAGGAAGGCATCTTAAGTTTCACAAGTGGCTCATTATTCCAAACTGTTTTGTCTTCTCCGGAAATTGTTGGGTTTGACCTCGGAGAACCTCGTTCTTCCATGAAAACACCCCAGCCCAGATCGAAATGGTGTACTTCATGTTGCATTTGTCTCTTGAGCCAGCCAGAGTTACAAATCCTTTCTGACAACAGTGAACACAGAGAGTCAGTTGAGTGAAAATGTTGACATCTTATTTGACATACAAGATGGTGGCTTGTCCCACTGAGCCGACCAAAGACTGACTCTGAGGATTCTGAGGGTTTGTGGCTGTAACAGTAGGCTTTTGCCTATGTGGATTGAGGTTGAAACTGGGTCAACAAATGGGGTGAGGGCTTTCTTCCTTGCTTCAATTCAATAAGCATTAATTAATCACCCAGGAAAAGCCATACAATATCCCAGGCATGAGAGACACCAAAATAAGATAAAAAACATCCCCTGCCTTCAACTAGATTCCATGTGTTTGGGGAGATAGTCGATAAACAGAGAACAGGACCCATATGTGACACATAGTTTAATAGAAAGGTGCTGGATTTCAAGTCAGATGAACCAGGTTTGAATCTTAGCTGGGCTATTCTCTGGCCCTGTGGTCCCTGGACCATCATACCCACTTTATAAAAATATACACACATGTGCCAGGAAAGGAAAATGGGCTGACCCTCTCCAAAGGCCCAGGAAGGAAACCTGGCTGCCTTGGCTGAGAAGTCCCTTCTAATCATTGGCTGAGAGAAGGATTGATGGGAAGAGATCTGATGATCTAGTTATAGGTTGAGGGCTATTGTGTGTTGGGTGTTGAATTGAGGTTCCGTGACTGTCTCTGACACTTACCAGCTGTGGGACCCTGGACAGGTCACTTCACCCTCTGATCCTCAGTTTCTTTATCTGTATCATGGGGGTAACAATACTCGAAGTGTCTGACACCCAGGACTGGTCTGAAGATCCTGGGAGATAATAACTGGAAATCACTTTGCAAACTTTCAGGTGGCATGTAAAGGTCAGTTAGGATCATTTCTTGGTTCGACATTCTCCTTTTACCCAGCAGGATTCTCAGTCCTGGCAGAGGGAACAAGCTTGCCCAAGGTGACTAAGCAAGGAGTCCTGTCTGCAATAACCCTGACACGGGGTCATCCAGTCTGTGCTTGCACACCTCCAGGGAAGGACAACTCATTACCCCCTGAGCCAGCCATTCTTTCTCCAGTTTTTGTTTACTTATCTCAAATTCTTTGTGAACCTTAAAGTTCTCTCTCAATGGGAGCTCTCCTTGACCAAAATCTGCCTTGGCAGCTCCTACCCATTGCAACCCAGCACTTAATAGGTGTTTAATAAATGTGTGCTTTCTTGATTGTTCCTAGGCCAGTCTTCTGGGGCCAAGAAGAGCAAATCTTCCCTCTTTTCATCTTCAAATGCCTCTAGATTATGTCTGTGGCTCAACTTGAGTCTTCTCAAAGCTAAGCACCCCCAGGGCCCTACTGGAGCCCCAGGGGCTACTTGTTAGATTATTGAAGCACCTGGTAGATGATGTTAAGCCCCAGAGCAGAGGCCTGGGATGCATCAGGCCTTTGGGAACTGGAGAGAAAGCTCAAGCAGCTGCTGGTGTCATGGTGTCTCTGAGGCCCAGATGCATTATGTTACTCCCCAGGGTACTTCCCTATATCTGCATCTCACAGTCCCTCTTCTAGTACCACAAGGTCCAGGTCATAGGGAGGTACTATTGAGACCTGGGATTTCTGTAGCTTCCCATGACCACATCTTACAGCAGCCTTGGCAGGGAGCTAGCAGGCATATGGCCCCATTTCACAGAAGAGAAAACTAAGGGACAAGATTGGGGAATTCAATCGCCATGTTCATGCAGCTCGTACTAAGCAAAGCCAGGCCCTCTCGGGCCTTTGAGATGACTTCCAGACCTTGCCAGGCTTGCTCATCTACATGCCACCTGCATTCATAGATCTAGACCTCCCCTGGAAGGAAGCTCCCAGAGATGCTCAGAACAACTCAATCGTTTCATGCAATGTGTGCTTGTGCAAATGTGTGTGTATGAATGTGTGTGTGTGTGTACGTGCCTGTGTGTGTGTGTGTGTGTGTGTGTGTGTGTGAGAAAGGCTTAGATAAGACTGATCTGTGTAAAAGCTCAGAGTAAGCAATGATGCAGACCATTACCAAATCCAGCAGCTCCCCCCACCAACATCACTTATATATCCCATAGAAAGAGCTACCCCAGGTTTAAGGCTATCTGTGGCTGGGCACCCACTTAAAGCCCAGCTCAGGAGTCCCAGCCCTCCAGAGAACACCTTAGTAAGAGCCCTCATTTATATTGTGCTCTAAGATTGCAAAGCGCTTTACAAATATCTTATTTGACCCTCACCATATGCTTGGGAGGCAGATATTATTAGCCTTTTTGCAGTTGAGGAAACTGAGGCGAAGAGGGTGAAGTGACTCATCAGGGGCACACAGCTAGTAATTGACTGAAGCTGGATTTGAACTCGGGTCTTCCCGCCTCCAGGCCCAGTGCTCTGTGCACTGTGGAGCCACCCAGCTACAACTTCAGTTGCTTGAACATTAATTGGATCAAACATAAAGCAGATAAAACGACAAAAGCAGATTCCTACCTGTCATGTGCACATGAGGACGCCCACTACAGTCTCCCATTGCTCTAGGGGAAGGGTGCAGAGGCAGAATATGCCCATGGAGACCTTACCGTAAAGAGCACGTGGCCCAGCAGTGGGGGCGCATGTGAAGAGGCAGAGGCGGGGGAACGTGTGGCTGGAGCAGCCCATCCATCCGATGCTGCTGATGCCTGGCCGTGCCCATGGCACCCTCCGAGGCCGTCCCTGCTTCCTTCAGTGTGCAACATGTCTTCGGGGCTTGTCCTCACTCCTGGCTGCTGCTGGGTTCCTCTGCTGAGCTTCTCTCTCTGATGATATTCTGGGTATGGTGGCTTCAGGTCACCTCCTCACAAGCCCGGAAGGCTGTTCTCTGATCGCAGCAGGGTGATAGCCAAGGCACTGCACTCAGCCAGTCAGAAGCTAAGCAAAAGTGAGGAGGGTTCCCAGAGATTTATATCGTCTTCTTTTGGCGCATGTGTGTATGAGCCTGAGTCCTAGGCCTTTGGCCCAGACAACTCTCAGAATTAGAGTTAGAAATTTCCAGTACTACATGCTTAACTCCTCGGGGGAACTTTGTGCCTTTCATCAGCAGTTTCAGGGGGGTTTGCCAAAGACAATCCAGGGGAGCTGTGTGGAAGCTGGGTTACAGAACGTGCTTTGCTCTCCCAGCCTTCTAAGACTTCCCATGCTTAACAGGAAGGCCAGAACAAAGCTATCTCTCCCCACCCCAATCCTTTGTTCTAAATCTCAGCCTTTTACACTCAAAAATACTCAGCAAGAAATCTCTCAGGCTTTGGACAACCCTATAATACAACACACGCTCTGGGTTTAGGACCAAAATGAGTGGCATGTTTATCTCTCCCCCTACTCATTAATGACCTCAAAGACAAATAGAACAGTTTGCTGGTAGTGGTGGTGGTGGTGGTGGTGGGGTGTGTGTATGTGTGTGTGTGTGTGTGTGTGTGTGTGTGTGTCTGTGTGTGTGTGTGTATGTATGAAATCAACGGTTTTCTTGTTATGCCCAAGGCCACCCAGTGAGTAAGTGGCCAGACATGGACGAGGCCACTCATCTTCCAGATGATGCTTAAGGATCTCCAGGAAGGGAGAATCCTGCTCTGCTGGGTCAGCTGAGCCAGGGTTTGAAGGCAGTCCATCCCACCTGGCTCACTGCTCTGTCTTGGAGTCTTTCTACTTTATCCCTTCTGGATCCCTGAATGCTGATTACCTACTGGTATAATTTGTCTATTGTCCTAAGATGCCCCACAGAGATTTGGTCTGGCTCATTCTCTGGCTTCTGGCTTGTGACCTAGAGAAATCCCCTCATTTCTACAGCACCTAATCCCAAGCCAGGAGGCAGCAGTATGTGATAACAAAGTGAGAGATAAGAGGTGTGGAATGAAGAAGAGGGGTGAGGAGGGAGGGCTGGGCTGTACTCCAACAGGAGAGGAGGCTGCCTTGGCCAGGAGTATGCTGACCCCCCAATCCTCCACTGGAGGGCTTCAGACACAGGCCACTGGTCAGGGTGGTGTAGAGTAAGAAGGCTGTGCAGGTTGGGTTGGACTAGACAACCCTTCTGGGGGCCTTTCTCACTCTAGGCTACGGAGAGGCTTGGCTTCTGGGAGAGCCCTCCCTCCCTGAATGCTATATACTCTATTTTCAGATGTCTTTATGTTTGTAATGCCTATCACACTGAGAACCTCATAGGCTGGTTTGTGAAGGACCATGAAGGAAGTTTTGAATATTGATGGAAATACATATGAATACACCAGCGACAGCTGTGTTTCTGTGAATACAGTTTTGTTGGCAGCACATGCAATCAGGAAACTGTTGTATTTAGACTGGAACAGACTCTCCAACTCCCCCTCCCTTTATAGTTCCTCGAGATTTAGTAACTGAGGCAGTGACATGGAAGCCCCAGTTACCCCATCCTACCTTCAATACCACCCCAGGTCCTTAGAAGCCCACCAGGGCAGCATGGAAGGCTCCAACACGGGGCTGGTGAAGTCAGGTCACCTGTCTCACGGTCCTTGTTTTAGTTCCAATTCAAGATTGAGCTGAACGGAATGAAAGACCCTGGCCATGCCCCCATAGCGTGGAGGCTGTTGGAGCAAATCCACTAATTAAAAAAGAGTTGTCTTTCTCACCCACAACATCAGGACCTTGCTTTTTAGGGATGCAAGTCCTCTAGAGGAGGAGCCTGGGGAAAGGAAGAAAGGTCTGCCCCTGCTCAATATGTACCTTTTCTCTTTTTTGAGATCATAGAACTGTCTCCATAACAGAAACATGTATTCAGAGATGGGGGAGGCAGGGCTAAACCATGGTTTGTGTGGGAAAAATAATCATCTGATGTGTGCAGAATATATGCATATATAGGCATGTATGTATGTCTGTCTATATGCTGTATATGTATACATGTGTGTACATGGTAAAGGGATGCCCCTGGCTCTGTTTGGCCCTAGCGGGCAGAGCATCAGGTAGAAAGTTGCACAGGTGCTGATTTAGGCTGGGAGTCAGGAAGCACCTCCTAATGATGGCGACTAGAGAGAAGTGGGCTGCTTGGCCTGGGGAGCCAATTTCGGATCTTCAGTAAGCAGCTGGGCTAGCACTTGTTAGCTATGGAGTCGAGGGGATCCTGGCTCAGGCAGGGCCCAGAGCAGATACGGCCTCGTGGCTTAGAGACGCTAGGATTCTGTGGTTCTGCCTTGCCTTTAGCCAGAGACAAGATGGATATTCCTGGAAATGAGATTCAGAAACCTTGGTCTATGTTGGCCTAGAGCCAAACATGGATAGATTCTGAAGGGAAAAGAGAAACTCCAGGCTTGAGGTCAGTATTCCCTGTTGGCACACTCTGGTTACATGTGTACCTGCATGTTTGTATATGTATAAATAGGCATGTCTATGCATCAGAGTATACACACTCACACTTCTGTTTATGGATATGTACAGATACATTACGGGATTTTTGAAAGGAAGATGAACAGCAGTCACACTTAGCAAATGACATTGAAGGTGGTCTTTGGAAAGTGGAGGATTTGACTCCAATGAAGCAGCTGGTTTCAAAGACACCCAAGGGGGGTCTCCATGTCCTCCCATTCCACTCCTCGCTCAACTGAACCTGCTCCCCAAGGTCACCAACAACCTCTTCCTTTGCTAACCCCAAAGTCCTTTCCCTTGGAATGAGTTCCCCTTGACCCCTCTGCAGTTTGGGGTCCTAAGTCCTTAGCTTCTGGGACCCTGCTTCCTGGATTCTCCTTGTAACTGAGGCAGTGGCATGGTTCCTTGGTTCCTTTGCTGAATCATCATTTATGTCCTGCCTCTTTGCTTGGGTGTCCCTGCCATGGCTCTACTCTGGGAGGCTCTTCTGTCTACAGTCTTGGCTAATGACCTCATCAGGTCCCTTGAACCAAATTATCATCTCTATGCAAATGATGCCTAAATCAACATGCTCAGCCTTAATCTCTCTTGAGTTCCCTGCTAAACTCCACATGAAGAAAATGGAATTCATCTTCCCTGCCCCGACCACCACCCACCTACGCCTCCTCTACTTTTTTTCTCTATTGAAGGTACCTCTTTCCTTCCAGTCTCATAGACTTATGACTTCAAAACCATTCTCTTCTTTCCCTGTCTCCTCTCTCTGTCTGTGATTCTCTCTCTCTCTCTCTCTCTCTCTCTCTCTCTCTCTCTCTCTCTCTCTCTCTCTCTCTCTCTCTCTCCCCCCCCTTCCTCCCTCCCTCTCCTTCTATCTCTCAGATGCTCCATCACATGTGTCACATCACATCATTCCCCTTGCCTCCACTCACATAGACAACAACCAAGGGCAGATCCTCATTGTTACTCACCTGTAGTGTTGTGAGTCTCTTTCTTGGTTTCCCCACTTTGGGTCACTCTTGTCTCCTAGTTTTCCTCTACACAGCCACCAAAATAATCTTCCTAAACTACAGGCCAGGCTACATCCCTCTTGACACTTGACTCTCCAGCCATCTCCACAGCCTCACAGCTTGTCACAATCCACACCTAGGCACCAGAGAAACTTGTGCCCTAGGGTGCCTAACTGATCACTAATAGATCACTACCTTTCCCAAGTTCACCATTTCATGGTGGCTCCGGCCATGTTTAGATACTCTCTGCTCTCCTTCTTACCAGCTGCCTGGTTCCATGTTAGCATGTACCCATTCTCCATTCCTCCCCACAAGTTCTGAACCTATGAACCAAGATCCAATCAACTTTGTCATTGTTCCTGGATGGGGTGTGTCAATCTACTGTTCTCGATTTCCCCTTTAACTTTCTACCCTAAAATGCCCCTCCCTAGCTCCCACTCCCCTTTGTGTATTGTCTTCCACATTAAGCTTCAGGGACTGTCTTTGCTTTGGGGTTTGTATCCCCTGTACTTAGCATAATGTCAGGTATAACACATATTTTTTTCATTCATTCATTCATACTTTGCAAAGCTGTTGGTGCCTAACTGTTAAACATGGTGTTTAAAGTCCTTCCCAATTTGGCTCCTACCAAACTCTGTTCCCTTTTACGAATGCTACTTTTCAGCCTTCCTACACGAGATAGCCTATCTCCCACCTCCCTTTGCCCAAGCGTGAAGGTGCCCTTCTCATCTCTACCCCAAAGAACTTTTCTTTTCCTGGAAGGGTCTTTGCAGGTGCCTCCTCATACATGAGCCCCTCCTTGAACCCCTGACTTACTGATACTCTCTTCTTCATCCTTGAACAACCTGGTCCGTGTTTATTTGTGTAGGAGGCTTGCAGGAGTATGTAGGCTCATTACAGGCAAAGACTATTCAATTTTGCCAGCATCATGGTGGAGCAGAAAGAGGGTGAGGCTTGAAGCAAAGTGTCCTGGGTTTGCATCCTGACTCCTGCTTCGACTCATTGTGGGACCTAAAGCAAGGGACTGACCCTGAGCTTCAGTTTTCTCATCTGAAAAATGAGCGTGCTCACTCATGCCCTCCCTACTTCCTGGGCTTGCTGCAGGAAAAGTGCTTTGCAGATTGTAGTCTAGCTCTGGAGAAGGAGAAGGGCTTGGTTCTTGTCCCTTCCCTTTTCTGCCTAGCTTCTGGACCTTTCCTTGTTCACCATCATTTGTCAGTCAGTCACTCAACTATGAAGTTGTTTGTTGTTGTTCAGTTTTTTTCAGTTGTATCCAACTCTTAGTGACTCCATTTGGGGTTTTCTTGGCAAACATACTAGAGCGGTTTGCCACTTCCTTCTCTAGCTCATTTTACAGATGAGGAAGCTGAGGCAGACAGGGTGAAGTGACTTGCCTAGGGTCATGCAGCTAGTGTCTGAGGCCACATTGAACTCAGGGCTTTCCGACTCCAGGCCCAGGGCTTACTCCAGTGTGCCACAATTTGTCCCTTTGACATAGCACCTGGTAGGAAGCTAGGGAGCTGGAGCTGTTGCTTGGCATAGGCCCCACCGGCCAGCCACGGCTGCCTCTGTGCTCCTGGTGATAGAGGGTACCCTCTGAACCCCCATGAGGGGGAAGGGCAGAGGGTTGAGGAGGGAAGGACTGTCCTGGTTACCTACTCTATTGAGGCTCTGTAGCTACTACCAGGGACATGAGGACCAGAGAGGAAATGGATAGTAGCCAACTCCTTTACTCCTCTAACCTTGGTCTGTCTACAAAGGGAGGTCCCAGAACATGCCCAGTGAGCCTGTTGGGTCATCAGGCTCTGCTTGGGGCCACCTCTGCTCTTCCCTGGGCAGACCCTACATAGAAAGCCTGCACCATCTTGAGGGGGATGGCCGATGAGGCAACAAGGAGTGAATACTCTGGCAAGCTCCTCCACTTCCCCCCACTGCTGGCTTCCATACCACTTTGGTAAGTTGAGGACCAAACCTGCAGTTCTGGGGCTAAAGCCTGGCAATGGTCTCAGAGCACATGAGCACTCCTCATTACGAAAAGCCATTCTTTCTTTTGTCCTGAGAAGCAGGAGGCTGGAGTCGGGGGAGTTTGAACTTATGGAGTCACACTTTCTTTGCTTGTAAAAGAGATTCACCTCATAAACCTTTGTTGAAATTACTCTGAAATGTTTGGGTGGTTTCAAGTGCAGAGTAGTAATTGTCTCTGTTAGCACACAGCTCTCCAAATCCCTTCCCTTCCTGGTCAAGAAGCTCTGACCTCTGGCCCCTCTTCTTCTGCATCAAAGTGTTCTTCAGGGTCTTTAAGCAGTATGACCTAAGCGGCTCTTAGAGATGGCAGAAACCCAACCCGAAGGATGCCTTCAGCTCTCGTCACCCAGATCCCCTTACTTTTACAGGAGACACCCACTCTGTTTCCAGAGGAGTAGAACATATAGGTAGAAAGACACAAGCCAGTTCCATTCCAACGGCTATATGGTTTTCCAAAATCTTAGGCCCATCAAGGTTGGCTACTGAGTAGAGCAGACATGGAGAAATCTACCTGATGTGGGCACATGCCCAACATGAAGAAGAATGACAGATACAGTGCCCATACATGGCATGAACAAGGGCGGTGGGGAGGGCTTCATTCCCAACTCCCTGATGGGAGAGGTTTGGAGGCTACCACATGAATGAGGTTTTAAATTGGTGGGGACAGGAGAGGAGGAGGACTAGTCAGAATCACAAAGTCATAGAATGTGGGCATCTGGCACAACCTTTGGGCACAGAACAGAGAATGTCAGAGCTGCAACAGAATGCCAGACCTTGGAAGGACCTTAGACTATGGGGCAGTGATTTCCAGAAATGGGAAAGGGACATTAGAACACAGACCCCACTCTAGAGCAGGGAGGGACTGCCTGATAGATGGAGAAAATCTGAGTGTGGAGAAAACTTCTGGAACAGAGAACAAAGAACGTCAGAGCTGGAAGGGAACCTAGGACAGAGAACTAGACTTGGAAAGGGTCTTTGGAATGCAGAACATGGAAGATCCAGTACCTTAGTACTTGAATATAGAAAGTCATAGTTGTGGAAAAGTGCTTAGAACATAGAACATAGAATTTAAGCTAGGTCTATACTTTAGAACAAGGAGCTTGGAACATCAGAGCTGGGATATCTTAAGAGCTCAGAATAGAGAATGTCAAAGCTGGGAGAGAATGAAACCATGGAACAGAGAATAGAAGAGATGGGGAGGACCTTGGGATAGAGAATGCTGGAACTGGGAGCCACCTTAGGATGCGGAACACTGAAGATCAGAACTGGAAAGATCCTGGGAACAGAGAGCCTGAAACATCCAGGCAAGGAGGGAACTTCAAGATCATCTCATCCATCTGTCTTATTGGTCCAAGGTTGGAGAATGGAACTTATAGATGGTACCCTTCCTTGGTTATGGGATGGACCCCACTTCTAAATCAGAGGTTCTGGATCTGGCTGATGCAGCAGAGAGGGTCTGTAGCTGACCTCGGCTTCCTCTGTGAGATTCATGGAACACCAAACCAACAGGAAAGAACCATTTTGATCCCATTTCAAGTTTTCTATTTCCTGCTTGTTTTCAAGGAGTAGGAGAGAAGAAGAAAGTGGGTTGGATTTTTTTGGGGGGTGGGGTAGAAAAGGAGAGGCTGTTTGAAGACCCCTGAGCTAACTTCCTTTACTCTGAGCCCTGGAGGTTTAGGGCCTGAGGTTCTCTGGGAGCTGCCAGGGGCAATGGAGCCCCAGTAAAAGCAGGCCTGCTTTAAGTTTGTCCTTATCACCCGTAGCTGGCCACTCCCCCCACCCCCGTTTCCATCACTCCAGCCAGCTCCCCATTCTCACACAGATCTTGTCTCTGGGAGACTAACCCCACCCCATGCTGGTCTATTATGAATTCCTTCAGAGCAAAAGAGAAAAAAAAAAGAAACAGTTTTGTGTATTTTGAGAAGTCAGAGGCTGGTTTTATATGTTCCCCTTCTCTGAGAGAAAGCATATTGCCTGCTTCCTTGTGGAACATTCCCTGGGAAGCAGCCCCAGGCTGCTCCCTGCTCAGCCTCCTCGGGCTGGGCCGGGCCCTGGGCCACCTCGGACCCTGCCTGGGAGAGCAGCCGGGCGTCAGCTGAGACTCATTTCCTTTGCTTGGTGTATATACGCGCTGTTAGTGCTTAAACGGAATTCAGATCAATTAACCTAATGTTGTTTGACATGGTATTTCTCCATCCAAGATCAATATCCCTGCATCTGACAGGCTGATTCTGGAGGCCAGGATGTTTATTTTTCTTAGAGCTTACCTGTAGACCTGGCTTTTGTCTGTGATGATAGAAACCAGCTCTTCCTCGCACACTGCGGGCCAGGGCATGACAGGGCTCACATTTCTCTGGGCCAGATTTCTAATTGTAAGAGCATGCCTCCTCGTTGAGGCCACACGTGACATCTCTTCCTTTTTATTTCTTCGATTTCTTTTAGGACCAGATTCCCACTGGGACGAGGGTGAGGCAGCATCCAGAAGGACCCCAGGTCTGGGCCACACCTTTTCCAAAAAAGTCTCATTGCTCCAGGTGAAGGACTTGCTGTTTCTTTACAGTGAGACCCTCCAAGCAGAGTGGAATGGTCCAGGCACTGTTAAATAAGTCAGGGGCTAACCTTGGACGTGGGCGGTGAGGAAACCTGGGTCCAAGGTGGACCCCTGACTTACTGGGGGGAATTTTTTATACCTTAGCCTGTTCTCCTCTCAGATGAAGGGGGTTAGATGAAATGATCTCCTGGGTCCCTTCCAGCTTTGACATTCTCTGTTCTCATGCCCCTCCTAGTTCAGACACCCTTGGAAGCATGTTTGCATTGTCAGGTTCTCTCTGGCACTGACACTCTGGGTTCTCTCCCATTTCTAACACCCTTCGTTCTAAGTGATCAAGTCCTTTTGAGAGATGATAATCCGTGTTTACATTCTAAGGGTCTTCTGAGATCCCATAGGCCAATCCTCTGATCCATTTCCCACAACCAAAGTAGGAGCCAGACTAGAGATTTGTAAATTAGAGCAGCCTCCTAGGGTGTGAGGGATCGCAGTGTGGGGATGAGGGGTTACTGTTCATCTTCTGCATGATGATTCCCTTGTCTGTAAAGTGAGAAGGCTCTTTGGGTTACCTCAAATTCTGGTAGCCCAGAACTTTTGTGTCCTGGCCGTCCAGTCCCTGCTATCTCTGAGTCCACAGTCTGTTTCTATATCCCTCCGGGCTTTAGCATTCTAAGGTCTTGGGTGAGAGAAGCCTCACTGATGCTCCTCGCTCCTCCAGGCTTCTGCACTGGTCTGTCCCTTATGCCTAGAGTGCCACCCCCTCACCCCTCTACCCTTTAGCTTCCTTGGCTCCTGTAACATCTTCTGGAGGGATCTCTCTCCACCCCCAGGTACTGGAGGCTCCCTTAATAAAGTTACCTCTATGTTCCCCTGGGATTGTCTTCCAGGGACCAATTTATATACTTATTGTCTCCCTCCCCCAGAAAGCAAAGTCGTGGAGGGCAGGGACTTGTGACCTGGCCTCTCCACCATCAGCTCCTGGCACATAGCCAATGTTTCCCAAATGCCTGTTGAATGATTGATTGATTGGCTGCCTCCCCCAACATTTCCTCAAAGGCCACGTTGGGCTTTTCTCATGAGCTCTTTCCCCCCAGACCGAGCCTGGGCCGTGCCCTCCGGCTTGTCTTTGCCCTGCTGTTGGCTCATATAAATCTTGTTCATGTTTGGCCTGGCCCTTGTCCAGAACAGACCTGGGCTCTGGGAGAAGCCTGAGGACCATTTATCAACTTAACGGCGGCAGGAACGGCAAGCTACACAGGACTACTTTCTCCACCACCCGAGTCACGGTCAGAGGGCTCTGAGCAGTCACCTAATTGGCATGATCTGGGCTGTGTCCCTCTAATTGCCCTGCCTTGATAACTGTGCCCGGGTCACCCCTTCCCACTTCATTATGTGAAAAGGAGACTGAGGAGAGAGGTAGGCACCAGCAGCTGCCATGCACCTTGTTTTCTGATGCCAGTATTTTCTTCAAATTATTAGGAATGGAAATGATACAAGCTGGCATCTCACAGCGCTTAATCAGCCGCAGAAACGCTCCTGCTTTTATTTGGCGAATGATTTCAGAGAAATTGGAACTTGGTGAAATCTGAGCTCCATCTCTGGCCCACTGACCAAAACAGCTCCATCAATGGGCCCTGGCTCTGGAATGACAGAGGGCCCTCTGCCTGCCTTTGTTTTCTCTGGGCCTTGACCCAAAGTAGCCCAAGAGAGCAGCAGATCAGAGATGGAAAAACAGCAACAGGCAGCATTTGCTTAGCACTTTAGTGTTCGCCAAGCACAGATATCACAACAAATCTGTGTACTAGGATCATCCAGATTTTACAGATAAGGAAACTGAGGCAAATGGGAGAAGTGACTTGTTCAGAGTCACACAGCTAGGTCAGGATACGATCTCAGGTCCAGCACTTTTTCCACAGGGTCCCTTGTCTGGAGTCACGCGGTTATCAAGTGCCTCAGGTGGGGTTTCGACTGGCCCCCCCAAGCTCTCCCTTCTGCCACTGTGCTCCATAAAAGAGAAAAAAAGACACAGAAGTCCCTCCAAAAAGCCCCAGAGGGAGTGAGTGGCCCTGCAGCTTTCCAGAGAGGGTTTTCATTCAAGGGAAGAGCAGGAAATTCTTTTCTTCCTACAGAGCGGAGTCGGCTGTTGTGATCCAAGTACTGGCCATTGGAAGCATCCATGACTTGTGACTGCATTTCGCTCACTTGAATGAATGGATGAATGGCTGAAAAGAAGGCCTTGGGTTGAATGGGGTGGGGGGGGGCTGTGGTCTGGAAAGAGTGCTAGGTTTGGACCAGGAAATTTGGGTTCCAAAGCTGGCTTGGGAACCCATCATCTGTGTGGGATTCCCTCCCTTCTCCACTTTATAAACTAGGCACCATCACAAATATGGGGTTCTAGAACACAGAAGACAAAGGGAAGACTTTGACAGCCCTGGGTGGATTCTTTCTGGAGGGTTTATGGGAAACCCCAGACAAAAATTGCACAGGAAGGGAAGACAAGAAGGGGTTGTCTTCTGCATTAATGGGGCAGCCCCCTCCAATGGTGGGTGGAATATTTAGAGCCGAAGGAGCTTTTGAGCAGTGAATGTTACACTTGAAAGGCCTCTTGGCATGCTGAACATTCCAAGGTTGTCAGAGCTGGGAGCAAGTTTATCTGATCCTCCAACTTTATATGAGTCCATGGAAGTGGAGAGTCCTGGCTTCACAGGACCCCAGCATTACAGAATGGGAGGGTTGGAAGGGGCCTCAGTGACCATCTCATCTAGACAATACATGGAATAAATCCTCACTCTAACAGCTCCAACAAGTGACCATCCAGCTTCTGACCAAAGACCTCCAAAGAGGGGGGCTCAGTGCTGCTCTGGGTCACCGCTTCCACAGAGTCTTAAGAAAATCCCATTCTGCCTCTTTAGAACTTCCCCCACCTCGTTCCTCTGTTTTTGGCCCTCTGCAGCCAAAAAAGAACAAGGTGATCCCTCTTCCACATAAAACCCCTTCAGATACCTGAACACAGCTCTCATGTCCTTCCTGATGCTCCTGTCTCCAGGATAAGACATCTCTTTTTACTTTGAACGTCCTTCTAAGACATGGATTCAAGGCCCTTCCTCATTGTCTGGAAAGTCTTCAGATTATAACTGTACATTTTGTCTCTAGCCCCCACTCTGATGGATCCCTATTGTGGTCCTGCCAATGAAAGAAATGACCTAGAAGAAACTTGTCTTGATGGAATTGGTGACCAAGCAGGGTTAGAGTTCAGGAAATACCATGACATTGAAAGTCTTACAAGCCTTTGGCAAATTCACCTGTCCTTGAATGAGTGAATGAAAAACAATTTATTCAGCATTTACTAGCCTTTTCTGGGCACTGGAGATGGAAAGATGGGCAAGCTTTCACAGAGCTTACATTCTAATGTGCAGGGGTATCAATGCATAAAGGAGAAACAGTGTTTGGAGCTGCTGGGACAAAGGAAGAGGAAAGCCCACCCAACACGGACCAGGATCTAGGTCTGGGGATAAGGAGGTGAGAACAAGGTACAGAAGAAGGTGGAGGACCAAAGTGTGTGTAGCACGGCAGGCTGTAGAGGTAGGATGCTTTATTCTGAGCAAGATAAGCTGATGGCTCATCTTTTAGAGTCCTGGGTCCCAGTAAGGAAAGCCTGGCTTCCTGTGAGAGGCAGAGGAGGACCAGAAGGGTTCATGGCATGATTTGGAGCTGTCCAAGGGTGACACCTTCTAACCTTCTACTTGTTTGAATAGGGAAGCCCAAGCCTTCCTGGTATCAGGGAGGGAGAGTGGCAGATCCATCCTCTTCAAAGCTGCAGGGCCCATGAGCTTGGGGATCCCAGCCTCCTCACCCTTATCTCCTCTTACCTCCCAAACCCCAATGTCCTCCAATCCCTGTTCTCTGCTTGCTCTCTCTCTCTCTCTCTCTCTCTCTCTCTCTCTCTCTCTCTCTCTCTTTCTCTCTCCCCCTCTCCCTCTCTTTCTCTCTCTCAGTGAGGGAGCCATCCTTGCTTTTGTTGGGTTGGGATGGGGGGGTGGGGCAGGGGTACCTGTCCTCACTGGGATGTGAAGGTTTTGTCTTTTGAGAGGAGGCTTCTTTCCCCTTCCCCCTCTGCATGAACACTCTGGGCCTCTCCCCCAGAGAGTGTGGGCTAACATGATTTCAGGTGCCACAATGTCATCCACTGAGGTGTTTTGTGTGTGTGTTGCAGCTGGGGGGGGTGAGGGGGGGTGGTCCTTCCTGTAACATGGATCCCAACGCATCCTCAAACTAGTAGCTGACATTAAACAGCTACTATGGGCCACAAGTTCATCCTGTTGTGCCCAACCTGGGGGTAAGCTTCCCTAAGCTGTGCAAGGCTGGTCTTCATACAACAGATTTATGCCCCACCTGTCCCATAATGTATTCTGCTTTAGCCACTTAGCCCTCAGTTTACCCACCTATAAAATAAGATGACTTCTGAATGGATTATGAATGGGCACAGAATTTATTAAATGTCTACTGTGTACCAAGAGCTACTGATAGAAATACAGAATGAAAGCAGTCTCTGTCTTTAAGGAGCTTATATTATTATAGGGGAAGAAACACACATAGGAAAACGGTAGCTGTGGAAGGGGCTTTGGTTGGAAAGTTAGGAATGATGGATGGAGCCATAGGGGAGTAGATTACTGTGTCCTTTCTGGGAACAGCAGCAGGATTTATTTGATCATGGTTGTAGGACTGAAAAATGGGGTGGGGGAAGGAGCAGGATATGCTTTCCCCCCCCTCCCCCTCTCTGGACCTGTGATGTCATTGGTTTAGGGAACTTTAGAGAAGAAAACCTCCTTCACCAAGCACATCCAATTTATACCCTCAGTGCCTGAGGCACTGAGGTATTAAGGAACTGGCCTTGGAACCTGGGCAAGGACCCTGGAAGACACAGACATCAGCAAAGTATTCATTAACAAGGCTTAGAGGAAAAGCTGACCAAGTTACAGGTATAGACAGTAGAGTCAAATGGTGAGTGATCTCAATGTACCTCTCTCAAAACTAGACAAATCTAATGCAGAATAAGAAAGAAAGAAATTAAGGGTGTGAATTGAATTTTAGAAAAGTCAGATATGATAGATCTTTGACTATTATTGTATGGGAACAGAAAGGAGCATATATGCACAAAATACATATATACAAATATGCATATGTATGTATATGTTTGTATGTATTTCTCAGCTGGGCATGAAACCTTTATAAAAATCAGCCATGTATTAGGTGATTAAAAGTCTCACAGCCAAATGCAGAAAAGCAGAAATACCAAATACACCCTTTATTGACCACAATGCAATAAAATTATATTTAGCTAAGGTCCATTACAGAAAAGATTAATTACTAGAGATTAAATAACTTAAACCTAAAGAATTCATGGGTCAAAGAAAGAGTCATAGAAACAATAGATAATTTCTTTGAAGATAATGACAACAAAATCCATACCAAAATTTTTTGGCATTCTACTAAAGCAAGTCACTGGAAAATTTAGATCGCTAAGCCTGTAGATAATCAAAAGAAAGATTAGATCAATAAATTATGTATGCAAATACAAAAACATAGACAAAATACTTTTTAAAATTAAATGTCAAATTAGAAATACTGAAAATAAAAAGAATAAGTTAATGAGCTTGAAAGCTTAAAAATGAAATTAATAAAACTGGAGATATTTTAAGAGCAAATAAAATAAAAGAGTGAAATAGACAAACCATTAGATAATTTGATGGGTTTTTTTTAAATGAAGGGGAAAATCAAATGACAGGTATCAAGAATGAAAAGGAATTTGCAACAAATGAAGAAGAATTTAAAGAAATTTTTGAGACTATTTTGCTCATCTAAATCTATAATATGCCAATAAAATGACAACCTAAAGGAAATGATTATTTACAAAAATATAAAAATGTTCAGATTAACAAAACAAGAAATACAGGGCTTAAATTGCCCAGCCTCAGAAAAAAAAATTGGCCAAGTCATAAATGAATTCTCAGAAAAAAAACCCAAACCATTGTATTTATAATCAGATTCTATCAAACATTCAGAGAATAATTAATTCCAATATTATACAAACTGTTTCAAAAAATAGAAAAAGAAGAGCTCCTACTAAATTCCTCCTGTATGGTCTTGATATCCAAACCAGGGATTGTCCAAACTAAGAAAGAAAACTATAGGAGAGTTTCTGTAATGAATATTAATAGAGACATTTAAAATAAAATATTAGGGATTACAGTAACATGTAAAAAAGATTAGAAACTATGACAAGTTGGGGTTCACAACAGGAATGCAGTATTGAAACAATATTAGGAAAACTACTAGCATAATTGACCATAATCATAACAAGAGAAACAAAAATAATATTAACATATCAATAAATGCAGAAAAAGCTTTGGACAAATTACGACATCCATTTGGTAGAAACCAATCACAACACTAAGAAAGATAGGAATCAATGATTATTTCCTTAATACAATAAGCAGCATCTTTCTCAAGCCAGAGACAGCATTTTACCAAAATGGGAATAACCCAGAGGCCTTTTTAATAAGATTGGGTTAAAGGAACAATGCCCATTGCCATCAAGTGATCTGTTAGAGTGTTAGGAATGCCAGTTCTAGCATTGGGATAAGAAAAGGCAATTGAGAGAATAATCGTAGGCAAAGAGGAGACAAAATTATTAGGTTTTTTTGTAGATGACAAGATACTTTAATTAGACAACCCTAGAGCATTGACTAAAATTAGTTTTGAAACAATTTCAGCAAAGTTGCAGGATATAAGATAAATTTACATAAACATTTTGTATATTAACAACATAAAGCAGGAAGAAAGAGAAAGAAATGTTCCATTAAAAATAACCTCAGAACGTAGAAAATATTTGGGAACCTACCTACCAAGGTACACATAGAAACTATATGAACATAATTATAAAACACACTTTATACAAATAAAGACAGACTTAAATAATTAGAGAAAAATGAATTGCTCATACGTAGGTTGAGCCAATACAACAAAAACAACAATACGAGCTGAATTAATTTACATATCCAATGTCATGTCAATTAAACTACTAAAGAATTACTTTATGGCACAACAGAGAGAGGAAATGAAATTCATCTGGAGGAACAAAAAGTCAAGAATCTCAAGGGAGATAATATGAGGAAAGTGGAAAGGGAGGAGGCCTAACAGTATTAGATCTCAAACTCTCTTAGCATAGTTTTAAGCTGTTGAAAATACAAGACAGTACAAAGTAATAATCATCAAAACAATTTGATACCAGTTAAAAAAAGAGGGAGAGGGACCAGTAGAAGAGATTAGGTACAGAACATGCAGTCACTTGTCTCCAATTAACCTAAAGGCCCCTGCTACTGGGATATTATTCACTAACTTGCAAAAACTGCTGGGAAAATTGGACAGCAATGGGGCAGAAATTAGGTTTAGACATACATGTCACACCATATGCCAAGAAAAGCTCCAAGTGGATACACAACTCTTAGATACACAAGGTCACATCACATAAGAATTAGAAGAGCAAAGAATAAATTATCTTTTGGATCTGTACTGGAAGATTTTGTGACCAATAAAAGAAAAGAGGATGAGAGAAGACAAAAAGGAAAATTATGGTTACAAATTTTTTTAAAGGTGTTGCACAAATAAAATCAATGTAATTAAGATTGGAAAGGAAATGGTTGACTTGGAAAAATTATGTAGCAAATTTCTCTGAAAAAGGGTTTCATTTCCATAATATGTAAGGAAGTGATTAAAATTTCTGAGAATAAGAGCATTTCCCCAGTTGATGAGGATAACAAAGGATATGAACAGACAGTTTTCAAGGGAAGAAATCCAAGCTATTATATCATATTATATGAGAAAATGCCCCAAATCACTCAGAACGAAAGAAATAAAAATAGAAGCCATTCTGAGATTCCACCTCACGCCCATCAAATTGATGAAGCTGACAAAAGGAAAATAACAAATGGTGGAGGAGCTGTGGGAAAACAGGCAGATTAATGCATTGTTAATGGAGTTGAGAAATAATCATTCTGGATGTCCGTAATTTGGAATTATGTCCCCAAAGTGGCTAACCTGCACTTACCCTTTAATCTAGCAATACCACTACTAGAACTATACCACAAAGAGACTGAAGAGAGAGGACTTATACGTTAAAAAAAATACTATAGTAGGTCTCTGTATGTTGGCAAAGAGCTACAAACGAGGTTTCTAGTCCCATTAACTGGGAAAAGATTAAACAAATCATAGTGTATGGATACAATGGGATACTGTTGTACAATCAAAAATAAGGAAAGGGATGGTTTCAGAGAAACCTGGAAGACTGATATGAACTGATGCAGAGGAAGTGAGAAGAACCAGGTGAACAATCAATCTTTTAACAACAATATAAAAATAAGCAAGTTTGAAATATTTTTTAAGATTAATTATGCATATTTGTTGTCAGGTTTTCTCTCCCGTGCCCATTTTCAATAGAGGAAGGTGTGGGTGAAGGAGGAATAAATGCTTATGAATGGGAAAAAAAGATAATTTAAAGGAAAAACCTTCTTGCCAAAGCCTACAAAATGGATCTCTCTCTCTCTCTCCCTCTTTCCCCCAGAGAATCCTTATGTCTTATCCATGTGTCTCACCTTACTTGGGATAGACTCAGGGAAAAATATACCACCAGGTGTCCAGACCAATCCCTGATCTCATTCCTTCATTCGGCAGGAATGTATTAAGTACCTTTAATGTCCCAAGCACTGTGCTTGGGATTCATGATGGAAAAATAAAATAATTCCTGCCCTCACAAGGGTTTCATTCTCTGCTCCTGGGCAGGTCACTTGATGCCTCTGAGTTCCCATGGTCATATGGAAGATGAAAGGGTTGATGAAATAACTTGGAACATCTTTTCCAGCTCTAAATCTGTGAGGCTGTGATTCTTGGAGGAGGAGAAGGTATACATAAGGGGGTTGTATATATGAGTTGCTGGGAAAATCTGGAAGAAATTAGGTTTAGATACACATGTCACACCACATGCCAAGAAAATCTTGATATAGAATAGGAAGAGGAACAGAACCTCTGATGTCACTGGCATAGGGAAGTCCTAGGGAAGGAAACACCCTCTATGAGCTCTGGCAGCTCCTAGTGTCATGGATAGATTGCTGGGCCTGGAGGCAGCAAGACCTGAGTTCAAATCTAGCCTAAGACCCTTATTAGACCCTTATTAGCTGGGTGACTCTGAGCAAGTCATTAACCTCAAATTGCCTCAGTTTGCTCAACTGTAAACGAGAATATTAATAGTACTTACCTCCCAGCATGGTTGTGAGGATCAAATGAGATAATTGTGCCCTCCCAAGCAAGGTTAAAGCTGGCTCCTTCACACCCTGGTTGGGGGGCAGGACTGGCCTCTCTAGGAGGTAGCCCTTGAGCAATGCCTTGGAAGCAGCTTTCAGCCTGTTTCAATGAGATATAGTTTTGCCTGATGGTTAGAGCCCATCAATGGACTTGTGCTTTCACTGGAGTGTGTGGGTCCTCTTCCTGCTATACTAATGAAAACCCACATGTGTGGAAGTCCTGCCTCTGTCTGTGTGTGTGTGTGTGTGTGTGTGTTATAGAGAGACAGAGACACAGAGACATACAGACAGAAAGAGACAGGGAGAGGGAGGGAGAGAGAGAGAGAGAGAGAGAGAGATGGGGGGAGGGGAACTGACCCTCAGATCTCTTTTAAGAGCCATGAAAATTGGTGTTTGATACTCAGGGCATGGTGAACCAGCAGAGGTCCAAGTGAAAGCCCCAAAGTAGGACAACGAGGTAGGGCCAGGCAGCCTTAGCATTCCAAAGCTGATTTCCCAGCTGGCATTCTTGGGACCCGAGGCTGGAAGATGCCTAGAGGCCCTGGTTGGGCATCTCTTCTCCCATATACCTCATCAAAGGGGGCTACTTAGCTTTCTTTCCTCCTGCCTTTCTTCTGCATTGTGGAGTTTTTCTGTAATCCATAGTCCTCCTTTCCAGGAAAAAAGGAAGGAGGCATAGGAGGGACAACTCTGGGTGAAGAGGGAAGAGGCCTGAGGAGAGAAACCAAAGTACAGAGAGGTGGTGAGTCTTGCCCCAAGTAACAGGGTCTGGCTCATGAGCAGATACCATATGGAAGCCAGTCTGGAGCTACTGTCAGGAGAATGTGGGGATGTGAAAAGTCAGTGCCCTGGAGAGACAGACTGGGAAGCCCATGGAGACATTTTATAAGTGTTGGGTTATTCCAGTTTGGTAGCCACATGGTGGAGGGAAAGACTTTAGTGAGTTACAATGAGATACAAGGAGACCTGTATCATTCATGTCTGGGGAACCAGGGAGTTCTTGCTCATACAATCCAAAGACAGAACATATGATCAAGGGGAAAGAGCTTGGGTTCTCTTCCCCTCTGAGGCCATGAATGTGAAGGGAGTGGCATTTCTAACCTTGGGACTTTCCAAGGCCAGGAGAGTGAGCTACAGGAATCCAGGAGTTGAGGTCTGGGGAAGGGTTCCAGCTAATGCAGCATCAATGTCTGGAGGAACAAAGAGGGATCTTTGGGTGTGTCCTTTAGGTCTCCGGGCAGCTCTCACCTGGCAGTCATGCTGCATCTAGGCATGAACTTGGTGTGACTAAAGCTGTGTAGGAACTGACTTAGCGAGGTTTCAGCTCAGTTTCCTAGAGATTGAGGTTGTCTAGGAAAGGCTATCCCCTAGAAGTACTTGGGGAAGTGCCTATATGTGTGTGCACACACATGCATATGTGTATATTTGTGTGTATATATGTTTGTGTATATATAAATAATTCATACTTATATATAAATACAAACATAGATACATATAGCCTATGTACACTGTATGTGTGTATATGTGTCTGTGTATATACGAGTATGTGTATTATAAAAAAGTGCATATACACATACACATGTACATACATGCATACACACAGCTCTTGGTAAAAGTTATTCAGTGTTCAATAGAATTTATGTGTTAGTCACAGGCCAGCAGCAATCATTGGAAATTGCTGGTGGGGGCTTGAGCTGGTGGCATTAGAAAGGAGAAATAACCCCAACTCTACCCTGTTGTACATGCTGTATAAAGACCAAAGATAGGATTTGAACCCAGGCCCTCTAACTCCAGAGCCAGTTTTCGTTCCACTATATCAAGCTGCTCCTGAGTTATCAGCCACTTATTTCTTTACTCATGCAACAAGCATTTGTCATCTCCTTTATGTAGCATATTATACAGAGATTCCCAGCTTAGAGGAGACACAGCTCCTGCTCTCCTCCAGAGGTTCACCATCCAGGGGAGGAGAAGGTGGACAGAGAGAACACACTCCTCTCCCAGCTCCCAGCTCTCCCAGCTCCCGACACAAGTGCCCAGCTGAGATCAGGTACTTCCGTAGTGCTTATGAAGTGATGAAAGGTGAAATGCCAGTGCCCTAAGAGACGTGAGGGGTAAAGCTGTTGGTGACGCTCAGTGAGGAGACCAGAGAAGGCTGGCAGAGGGGTCCGAAGAGGCACCTTCAGAGGACAGGTGCATCGTTCACTACTCTTTACTCCAGTCTCTGCATGAGAGGCTGGGGAAAGGGACTGGGACTGGATGTGTGATATCATTGGCCTGGGACGCTCCCCAGTGAGGAAGTTCCTTCTGCTCATCACCTTCTCTGCCACTTGTAGCCTTGGAAAGCAAAAGCCAAGAGGTGAGGGGGTACGCCCAGGGTCACAGCACCAGGGACTTGGCATCTGAAGGCACCCATCATGCCCCATTCCCCCCGCTCCCAGAAATCTACAGGTGTTGCACTCATTCATCCCAAGAGTGGGAGCTCCAGGCAGGAGTTCTAGAACTGGAAGGACTAAGGTTTCCAGGGCATGGCAAAGCTTGACCCTAAGCACAGAGAATAGGAACCTGTCCCAAAGCATGGCTGGGAGGGTGGCTTGAGGTGGTGGCCCCTGGTCATTCTATACATTCCCATCACCTTATTGCCATATGTGAATGGCGTTCAATCCAGAAGCCGATGGCCGTGAGAGGGATGCTGTCCGGCCGATGCATCCCCAGAATGTGAAGGAAGCCCCGAGACTTGTTCAAGGGACTGTGGAGATTATTGACAAAGACACCGAGGGCCAGAGGGAGCCCCACACAACTGGACTCCAATCCCAAAAGTATCCAAGAAAACAAGGCAGGTCTGGAGGATCTTGGACCCCTTGACTGTGGCCATCGCTTGCTTTTTATGACCAATGGTCACAAGGTAATGCTGTGAATCGCTTAACTCCTCCATTGCCAGAGAAACAAAATGCATACTGGGGTGGAGGCTAGCAAATGTGTTTTTTTTTTTCACATGACCCCCTCTAACCACCCTCTAACAGGGACCAGCCCCAACTTCACTACTGTCCCTTTGAAACCAAATCCTGCCCACAGACATAAGTAACAGCGGGAATCAGGGCTGCCAACCCTGCAACAGGGCACTCCCTCTCTCCTCCTTTGACTCCACCATAAAGATAAGGAGGCTGGGGTTCAAAGGCAGAGGGAGGAGGGCTTTAAATTACTTTTACAGTGAGCCAGCCTGATGGATCCCCAGGCAAGCCTGGGGCCCTGGCTCAGGCCACAAGTCAATTCTGAAAGCACTTTGTAGAAGTCCATCTTCAAGCCTGGGTTTCAAGGATCATCGCTGTAGCCCCAAAGTGTCCTTGGAGGCCATCGAGTCCCACTGCCTCAATTTTCAGGGGCTCAGAGTTAAGCAGCTCACCAAGGTCACACAGCTGGGGGACGTGATGAACAAAGCCATAATTTTTTTACCTGGTGACAATCCCTCACATTTATATATGGCTCTAAAGTTCGGAGCATTCCTTGCTTCTATTATTTGATTTTATCCTGATAACAAATGTAAGAAGCAAGTGCTATTATCCTCCTGACTTTACAGATGAGTGAAGTGAGGTGTATGGATGTTAAGGAAGTTGTCCACAATCTCACAGTCAATATCTTGGGGAGATTTCAAACTCAGCTCTCTGACTCCAGGTTCATGGCCTCTTTAGCCAGACACCTAGGGACTTTAGAAGCTATTGAATCCAGCAGCCCCATTTTACAGATGAAGAAACTGAGGCCCAGGGAGGGAAGAGACTTGGCCGAAGTTTCAGGGGCAATAAAGGGCAAAGTGGGCATTCTGCCTCCCATCCCAGGGATCTGTCCACTGTCCCACACTGCGCATGCTTTCACAGAGTGTCCCAGCACCTTCGTCATGAAATGAGAGGACCCTGAGCCATGCTGTGCTGGTAGCGCTGGGGTGCTTGAGGACACATCCTCACACCTGCAGCTGGCTGGTCTTTCAGGACAGAGGGCAGAGGTGACAGGCAGAGAAGGGAGAGCTCCTGGCTCTGAAAACAGCCAGCATCTAATATGGGCTGAGAAAGATGGTGACTGCTGCCTCCCCCACCCATTTCCTCTCATGGGATTGCAGATTTAGAACTAGATAACAGCCTCTCTATTTTGCAGACGAAGACACTAGGGCCCAGACAAATGCCAGTGTTTGAACCCAAGTCCTCCTCTGGGGCCACATGGAGGTTTGTTAAAGATTAGGAAGCATGTATACCCCTTGAGGAAGAGAGCACAACTGTTATTACTCCCACTTTTCAGATGGAGAAACTGAGTCCTGGACACTTGCCCTAGGCCCTGAAGATAGTCACTTTAAGGGTTCTCTTCTAACTATCTTCCCAAGGTTGAATGGCTCAGCCTTTGGGTCAGGTTACATGTAGGACAGGCAGGGTCAGAGGAATGGGAGGAATTCCTCTTCCAGGACCACTCGGGGAAAGAGCCAGGGGCCAGGTGCGGAGGGAAGCCCAGAAAACCTCATTCCTCTTCTGGGAACCTTTTGTCCTTTCTCCTGAAGGGAGGAGGGTACCCTGGGAAGCTTTTAAGGTGAGACCATGCACAGATTTTCTGCAGAGCGCCTGACTCATAAATCCCGGGGCTGCTTCGAAAAGCACCGATTGTGTGTTTCCAGGTCTTGCTTCCCACTTTTACCGGTTCCTTTAATTCCAGCTATATTTTATAACTCTTCTATGAGGTGCAGACACTGCAGGGTCAGAGACGTGGCTGGTGGCTTTGGACCTTCTCCCTATACAGAGGCCCGAGAGAAAAAAGGGCTGGATCTGGGGGTGAGTCAGGAAAACTGCTCTGAGCCGGCTCTGGGGCGACTTTGCAAGGCCAAGAAATCCATGGGCTGCCCTGATGGACCTGCCTAAGAGGAACAAGGATGCACAGTGACAACCCACCAGGTGCTGGACTGAGGACATGCCTTCCTTCTTTTTCTTACTCAAAAAAGTACTTTTTTTGTTTTTTCAACATTGCGTTCAACTCAGCATTGTTCAGAATTATTTTGTTCAGGCAGACATCATCACCTTTGTTTAACAGATTAAGAAAGTGAGGAAAAGTAATATGATTGAATGAATGAGCAGATGAAAAAGGAATCTGTTAAGCATCTCGGATAGGCCAGGTACTATGCTAAACACTGGGAAGACCCACACAGAAGTCAAGACAGACCTGCAGTTCAACAAGCTTTCTTCTCCTCTTCTCTTTTTCTCTCTCTTCCTTCCTTCCTTCCTTCTTTCCTTCCTTCCTTCCTTCCTTCCCTCCTTCCCTCCTTCCTTCCTTCCTTCCTTCCTTCCTTCCTTCCTTCCTTCCTTCCTTCCTTCCTTCCTTCCAGATACAAGTCCTCCTTTTCCTCTGACTTTGATCTTTCTGAGGGTAAAGGCCCAACTGTAGCATCACTAGGTTAAAAGGGATGCACAGTTGAGCAACTTTGGAGGTATAATTCCAACCTGCTTTCTAGGATGGCTGGCTCAGTAGAGTGAAGCCTGGCTGAAGGCTGCCTCCATCTAATGGGCCATATGAGGCACTCACCAATCAGGACAATGTGGCTCCGGGGAAGCAGTTCTGACATGACAGGTTTGAGGGATAGAAGGCCAGGGTGTCTGGTCACAGCAGGCACCAAGTATTCAATGGCTGCCGAGAATACCCAAATATTTCCTTGAGAATCCAGAGGGCAATTCCAAACCCCTGGGGTCTTAGGAGCCTCATTCCTATGCTAGGGGAGGGTGAAAGTGATGCAGCTCTTTGAAAATTCCAGGAGGTTAAATAGTGAATAATCGATTTGATCTGGGACTATCCCTAAAATTTAGCACGAATCTTCTCCTTCTACTGAAGGAAGGGAACACTGATCCTCGGCAGCCAGAGAAACATCCCAAGGCATCCAGGGCCCGTACAGGAAGGGAGATAAAGTGGGTAATTAGATTTCATTACACAGACCTGGCTGAAAATTGGATCTGCTTGCTTAGACCAGTCATTAATGTGCTAATTGTCCATTAAAGACAGCTAATCAGATAGAATCTTCCTTTGGGGAGAAAAGATAAGAGGAAGTCAATCCCGAATAAATTAAGCCTCCCTCAGGAATTGGAGACTGAGTACTCAGTGAAACAGCCAGAAGCAAGCACTCAGTCAACAAGTCTGCACTGACCATCTCTTGTGTGCCTAGTGCCACACTGGGGTTACAGCAACAATGAAACCCCTCTGCCCTCAGGGAGCTTACAGTCTATTGGGAGAGCTGAGTCCACATATAATACCGGACAGAATAGAGGCACTGACATACAAGACAGCTAGGGATGGGAGGGCACCAGAGGATCGGAATTGGGAAAAACTTCAGGCAGAGATGGTCCTGAAGCTGCCTAGTAAAGGAAGGGAGGGACTTTGTGAGGCAGAAGAAAGGAAGGAGGACATCCTGGGCATGGGGGGCACAGAGACAAGACCCTCTGAGGTCCTTGCCAGGAGTGAGACTCTCTAACAGTCACTGGAAATACTGTGAGCAAGGAGACGGGGAGAGGGGAAATCCATTCTGCCTCCAGCCTGGGAGGCCCAGCCCACCTGCAGGCCAGTGCTCTGGGCAGAATTTATGAGTACCCATGCCACCTGGATGAAGCCTCTCCACAGGGCTCCCAGGATGGCTGCTGGCCTCCCACGAGTGCAGGATTTATGACTTTCTTCAGGCCTGGGTTTCTCCAGGCTCTTTCCTAATTGAGTGACCTGGAAAGTGAACAAGAATTCAAGACTTTAATCCCGGGCAATTCACCTGATGGGGGATTGACAAGTGAGATGTATTTGCACATGCTGAGGAGCCGGCACCCATGTCCACTCACCTCCTCACTGCCCCGTACTCTGTTGTTAGCAAGGCACTAGAGAAAATAAGATTGAATTGAAAACATTTTTAAAAATAAACTTTTAAAAAGAGGCACAGGTATTATTTTTATGACACTTCAGACAGCTGCCATGAGTGTGACTTCACGTGTCTGCCTGCTGCAGGACCATCAGGGCTTCAGCCCAGTGCCACCTAACACCCTGAATGTGGGTGAAACAGCCGGACTGCCCAGAGGAGAGAATGCCTGCCTTCCTCTGGGGATTAACTCCAATTTGTCTTCTAGACATCAATCTTGTTTGTACATATCTGTTGGTTTGTTTTCTCCCCCCATTAGATTGTGAGCTTCCTGAGGCAGGCCCTCTGCCTTTCTCTGTATCCCCAGGGCTTGGAACAGTAACTGGTACACAGTAAGTACTTAATAAATGTTTTCTGATGACTGGAGTGGAAAAGGGGGAGGGAAATGTAATAAATGATTGTAAAAATAAATTAAAAAAAAACCCATAACCCTGGGGGCTCAGCTGCTTAATTAAAAGTGTGTGTTTGTAGGGAGAATCCCTGTTGCACTTTCAGGGCTGGGTACACATGTTCCATGAGTCACTGGAGGACCTGAATACTTCCCCAGGGTCCCCCAGATGTTGGCTCTGGGCTCTGCTTCATCCATGTGTGCCATAGAGAAGAAGGAGTGAATGATTCACCCAGTCAGGGTGAATCGAAGAAAGAAACTGAGGTGGGAGGGATGAAATGAGTGACCCCACATCATACAGTCAGGGCTTCTAGCAGTGTGCTGGGTGTAGTGCAGGTGATCAGGAAATGGGTATCAACTGCCCAGCTAGGTTGTGATTTCACCCCAGCCCTGTTTCCTCTCTGCCATGGTTTCCCCCTGCAACATACCCAGCAAGAGGTGTCCACACTCTGCTCCAAAGGGAGGCCACTCCTTCTGCTTTGGGATGGCGCTTTCCTGACATCCAGCTTCCACCTGCCTCTTTATAACTGACCCCACCTGCTGCTTCTGCCCACTGAGGCTGAGCTGATCCAGGGACAAAGCTCAGCCTTCAGGGTCTTAGAGTCCACTAGAGGAGTTGAGGGAAGCAACCTGAATCTACGTACAACACAGGATCTGGCAAATGCATGAGAAAAGATTGGGCATTGTCCATTAATGGAGGACTTTAAGGAGTATGGTAGCCAGCCCCATGAGGGAGGAGAGGCACATCTACTTCTTCCCTTTTCACAGATGAAGACACTGCTCATCCAGTCTCACACAGTCCCTAGTGACACAGAGAGTCCCCAAGCTCAGGTCTGGGCCTCTCTGCCCCTCTGCCAACCAAACCCAAGGTGCCCAGCAGAATTCCATGGATCACAGGCTACCCAGTCAAAGCGAAGCCACCTCTAGGCAACTCTTCAGTGAATTCAGGCTGCAGGAAAAGCCAGTAAAATCCCTCTTGAGGGGGCAGAAATGTGTACATATGCATTTTTTAAATTTTCTTTTTATTTCCCTCCATCCCTTGGCTGATCAGTAGCCACACTCCTCAAAGCTGTAACCAGAGCATCCTAAATGTGGACCAGGGTACCCGGGCCAAAGAGCAAAAGACGGGCCCTGCAAGTTAAGACAGATTCTGTTGATTGGTAAGGAGGGGAAGGGCTACCTGAGGGAAAGACCTTGGACCTGAGGACCCAAGATCTTGTGGTTAGTTTACCACCAAGAGGGGGGACAGGATGGGGCCTGACTGAGCAGGAACTTGATGGCGTCTGTCACAAAGCCATGTATATGATCGCTTTCTACTTCAACTACTTATGCCCACTGACCAAGCACTAAGGGTAGCTATTTCTAGTTGCTGAAAAAGAGCAAAGACTGTTGGTGTCACCCAAATATTGGTGCCTTGGTGCAAAGCCCTGATGGCTCCACCCTAATCAAAGTTGTCTCAATCTCAATTGAGGTGATGGTGGAGTCTATTCCCAATTCTAACACCCACTAGTATGGCCACAAGAAAGTGACAACCTATCTGAGCCTCAGTTTCCTCATCTGTCATGTTTTACCACCTATCACAAGGAAGTTTTGCCAAACACTTCCTAATCATCTCATGTGCCAGGCACCATGATAATCACTAAGCCTGAAAAGTCACTGACTGCAAAAGTTGACCTCTGATGGGGATGCAATAGCTGTTGGGAAGGGATGGTCAGAGGAAGGATTTTTTCCCAGTTATAGGGCTTTTGAGGAGAGCCATGAGGCAGAGGGAGGGGAAAGGATGGTCTGGCACAGGGCAAGGTGACCACATCAGCGATGCCTAGTTTCTAGGTGGTTAGAAGATGTCTTCGTTCATAGCTACAAGGAAGGAGCAGGGTCTGGTGATGGCAAAAGAGGATCTAGAGGGGAGGGGCAGGGTCATAGCTGGTCTGGATCCAGAGGGTCAGGGAATAAGTCAATAGAAGAGAAAGTTCATTGTAGACAAAATGACACATAAAGAGAAATTATTATTACTAAATTTTTTATTATTAAATAATCCTGTATTATATTTTAATTTACTATGAAATCAGCAATTACTTGGTAATTACTGGAATTCAGTGATGTTCAGATCCCTATCATCCACTTACTTTAATACATTGATGCAAATTGAAGCATCTCTTCCAGCCTGTTTCATCTTGTGTTACTTTTCTCTATGATCTTCCATCATTCACCTGTATGGGATCTACCCAATACACTGGAGGGCTTCCTTAGGATCTGTAGATTCTCCAGCACATCATGTGATATTCAACTGACCCTAGATTATCACTTGCTCTGGGGATGGTACCAGCAAGGGGGCAGGAGAGAAGTTTAAGATTAGGAAGTCTCCATTTTGACAATACTGGAAGGAGAAAATATTAATGTCCTGGTTCATAATCTGCAAGAAGTTGAAGATAAAACAACTTCAATTGTACAAGAAAAAAATAAGAGAAGTGGCATGGCCCATTGGTGAGAGAGGTGGCTTCAGATGAAGGAAGACCTGGATTCAAATTCTGCTTCTGACACACAACACCTGCATGACCATGGGCCAGTCACTTTGCCTCAGGGATCCTGGGAAATTCTCAAAGGTTGTTGTTGTTGAGCAAGTGTTGATCTTCATTCTTGGAGAACTCCCTTCATTGATATATGGACAGACTGTGTTAATAAATAAAGAAAGCAAACCTCAATATGTGACTGAGTTATGTGATCCTCAGCTAGTTTTCATGTCGTTGTCTCAGGACTTATAAACATGTTCCTTCTCCCTTTCTCTTGCTTCGCTGTAAAATACCACATATGTGCCCTTGTCAGGAAGCACAGAAGAAAAGAAAAGAAGAGAAAAGGAAAGAAAAGGAAAGAAGAGAAGGGAAAGGAAGGGAAAGGAAAGGAGGGAAAGGGAGGGGAGGGTAGAGGAGGGGAGGGTAGGGAAGGGGAAGGGAGGGGAGGGAAGGGGAGGGAAGGGAAGGGAAGGGAAGGAAAGACCTCAGGAATGCCTGGATAGCAGCTGACCCTGCAGCATTGATCCAAGTCTAGACCCAGGTCAACCCAACCTGACCAGGCATAGCCCCAGTAGGATATGTTTCACCTGTGGGTCCTAACCATGTCAGAGGATGTATTAATATCACATTGGGGAAACATACAGTGGGTGTGGGGAGGAGACAGCAGGATATAACTGATAGATGACTAATATGTGAGAATCAACATTAATGATTTAAAAAATCCATGAGGATGACTATGACCAGAAAAAAGGTGGGCTGTTCAAATTCTGAGCAGGAGGAGAAAAGATGCCTGCCCATAGCACTGCACTGGCATACATTCAGAGTAAAAAGATATAGTTTATCAACAACTTGTTGGTTTCTTTTAGGTTATACATGTACAATCATGCTAAATGTATTTTCCACATTAGTCCTGTTGTGAAAGAAGAATTAGAACAAAAGGGGAAAAACAGGAGAAAGGAAAAAAGTGAAACTAGTCTGCTTTGATCTGCATTCAGACTCCATGGGTCTTTCTCTGAATGTTGATAGCATTTCCTATCACAAATCTTTTGGATCCTTGCATTGCTGAGAAGATCTAAGTCTATCAAAGTTGATCATCACACAATGTTGCTATTCCTGTGTATCATGTTCTCCTGGTTCTGCTCACTTCACTCAGCATCAGTTCATGTAAGTCTTTCCAGGTTTTTCTGAAGTCCCCTTGCTCATCATTTCTTATAGCACAACATTATTCCATTACATTCATATACCACAACTTGTTCAGCCATTCCCCAATTGATGGGCATCCTCTCAATTTCCAATTCTTGGCTACCACAAAAAGAGCTGCTACAAATATTTTTTGTACATGTGGGTCCTTTTCCCATTTTTATTACCTCTTTAGATACAAAACTAGTAGTGGCATTACTGGATCAAACAGTATTATCTTTATAGCTCTTTGGACATAATTCCAAGTTGCTCTCCAGGATGGCTGGATCAGTTCACAACTCTACCAATAATGATATAGTGTTCCAATTTTCCCATATCTCCAACATTTATAATTTTCCCATTTTGTCATGTTAGTTAATCTGATAGGTGTGACGTGGTACCTCAGAGTTGTTCTAATTTGCATTTCTCTAATCACTAGTGATGTAGAACATTTTTTTCATATGCCTATAGATAGCTTTAATTTCTTCATCTGAAAACTCATATCCTTTGACCACTTATCAATTGGGAAATGACTTGTATTCTTAAAGATTTGACTCAGTTCTCTATATATTTTAGAAATGAGGCCTTTATCAGAGACACTGGCTATAAAATTGTTTCCCAGCTTTCTGCTTCCATTCTGATCTTGGTTGCATTGGATTGGTTTGTGCAAAAACTTTTTAATTTAATGTAATCAAAATTATCCATTTTGCATTTCATAATGTTCTCTGTCTCTTATTTGGTCATAAATTCTTCCTTTCTCCATAGATCTGTCAGGTAAACTATTTCTTGTTCACCTAATTTGCTTATGTATCACCTTTATGTCAAAATCATGTACCTGTTTTGACCTTATCTTGGCATAGGGTTTGAGATGTTGATTTATGCCTAGTTTCTGCCATACTATTTTCCAGTCCCAGCAGTTTTTGTCAAATAGTAAGTTCTTATCCCAGAATCTGGAGTCTTTGAGTTCATCAAACAGTAGATTACTATAGTCATTGACTACGTTGTCTTGTATACCCAACCTATTGCATTGATCTACCACTCTACTTCTTAGCCTGTAATTAATAGTTTTGATGATTGATGCTTTATAATATAGTTTTAGATCTTGTATGGCTAGGCCACCTTCCTTTGCATTTTTTCCATTAATCCCCTTGTAATTCTTGACCTTTTGTTCTTCCATTTGAATTTTGCTATTATTATTTTTCTGGCTCTATAAAATGATTTTTGGTAGTTTGATTGGTATGGCACTGAATAAATAAATTAATTTAGGTAGAAATATCATGTTTTCAATTTTTTTAGCTTGGCTTACTCATGAGCAACTGATATTTTTCCAGTTGTTTAGATCTGACTTTATTTGCATGAAAAGTGCTTTGTAATTGTATTCATATAGTTCCTAGGTTTGTCTTGGCACATAGACTCCCAAATATTTTGTATTTGTCTACAGTTATTTTAAATGGAATTCCTTTCTCTTGCTACTGGGCTTTGTTGGTCATAAATGAAATGCTGATGATTTATCTAGGTTTATCTTATATCCTGCAACTTCGCTAAAGTTGCTTATTGTTTCAAGTAGTTTTTTTAGTTGATTCTCTAGGATTCTGCAAGTAGACCATCATATCATCTGCCAAGAGTGACAGATTTGTTTCCTTGTTGCCTATTCTAATTCCTTCAATTCCTTTTTCTTCTCTTATCGCTAATGCTAGCATTTCTAGTACAATATTGAATAATAGTGGTGATGAGGGGCATCCTTGTTTCATCCTTGATTTTATTGGGAAGGCTTCTAGCTTATTCACATTAAATATAATGCTTGCCAATGGTTTTAGATAGATACTGCTTATCATTTTAAGGAAAATTCCATTTGTTCCTATGTTCTCTAGTGTTTTTTGAAGAGGATTGGGTGCTGTCTTTTGTCAAAAGTTTTTTTTTTTCTGAATCTATTAAGATAATTATATAATTTCTGTTAGTTTTGTAATGATATGGTGAATTATGCTGGTAGTTTTCCTAATATTGAACCAGACATGCTTTCCTGGCATAAATCCCACATGGTCATAGTGTATTATCCTCATGATAAATCACTGTAATCTCTTTGCTAATATTTTATTTAAAATTTTTGCATCAATATTCATTAGTCATTGGTCTGCAATTTTACTTTTCTGTTTTGACTCTGCCTGGTTTAGGTATCAGCACTATATTTGTGTCATAAAAAGAATTTGGTAGGACTCCTTCACCTATTTTCCCAAATAATTTATATAGTATTGGAATTAACTGTTCTTTAAATGTTTGGTAGAATTCACTTGTAAATCCATCAGGCCCTCAAGATTTTTCCTTAAGGAGTTCATTGATGGGTTGTTCAATTTCTTTTTCTAAAGTGAAGTATTTTATTTCCTCTTCTGTTTGGGCAATTTATATTTTTGTAAATATTAATCTATTTTATTTAGATTTTCAGATTTGTTGGCCTACAGATCTTAATTATTGATTTAATTTCCTCTTCATTGGCAGTGAATTTGTCCTTTTCATTTTTGATACTGGTAATTTAGTTTTCTTCTTTCTTTTTTTTTAAATCCAATTAACCAAATGTTTATCTATTTTGTTTTTTTCCCCGTAAAACCAACTTCTACTTTTATTTATTAGTTCAATGGTTTTCTTACTTCAAATTTATTAATCTTTTCTTTGATTTCCAGAATTTCTAAACTGATATTTAATTGGGGATGTTTAATTTGTTCTTTTTCCAGTTTTTTTAAGTTGAATGCTCAAGTCACTGATCTCCTCTTTCTCTATTTTATTCATATTAGCATTTAGAGACAGAAGATTTCCACTAAGAACTGCTTTGGCTGAATCCCATCAATTTTGGTATGTTGTCTCACTACTGTTGTTCCCTTTGATGAAACTAGTAATTGTTTCTATGATTTGTTGTTCAGCCCACTGGTTCATTAGGATTAGATTATTTAGTTTCCAATTAATTTTTAGTCTGTCTTTCCATGGCCCTTTATTACATGCAATTTTTAATCTAATAAGTAGTTTTTAAGCCTCTGCTACATTCCAGATGAGGTAACATGCAGATACATAGGTAAATGCAATATATACACAAAATAAATGCAAAGGAGCTTGGGGAAGAGGTGCTCGAAGTTGTAGGAATCAAGAAAGACTTTCTGTAGGCTTGGGCTTTGAAAGAAGTGAAAGCTCTTCAGTGGGAGAGCTTTCCAGGACAAAATGAGCATGAAGCAGAAGCATCAGTGGAAGAGCTGAGCAGAGAATGAGCATCAAGAATGAACTACTGGGAATATATCTAGCACATGTATTTAAGGCAGCTGGGCAACCAGTACCTTCAGTCAAGATGCTCCCTGGCCAGATTAGTCTAATAGTTGTGATAATGTGGGCAGGCAAACCACTGATAGGAACCCAGAAAGCTTTGAGAAGCTCAGATGTGGTGATCCAAGGGTTTTTTAATTAGATTCTCCATTATTATGCATGGAATTTTCCATTAAGTATTTAAATTTTGCTTTCTAATCTTTTCTGCTTTCCTCTTTCCTTTTATAGGTTAATTCATCACATTCACATTCATAGTCAGGACAGTAAATTGCATATTTTCCTCCATCCTATTCTACTTTTTCCTCTCTTTGATCCTTGTGTCATCTTTACAAAGAAGAGCATGTTGGAAGAGCATTTTCTCAGCACCAGTAGTCTATGCTTCTGCTCTCCTGCCCTTCCATTCTTTACTTCAATCAGACCCTAATTACAGCTTCTTACCTTTCTTTCCTTTTAAGCCACTTTTCAAAATCCCCCCTCTGGGTTAATAGTTTTTCTTATGACTAATCCCACTGGAATCTACCCTAAGTCTCTTATTTTCCACTCTTCCCATTTCCTTCTATTTCCCTGTTTAGTGAAATGCATTTCCATACCAAAACTATCTGTCTGTTTTGCCCTCTTCTGACCAGTTGAGATGAGTGTGAGGTTCAAGTGATGGCCACTTCCCCCAGCCCTTCTTTGCATAGACTTGTGGTTACATACTTCCAATTATATGAGTTGAAAAGTACCCCCTTCCTTTTATCTTCCCTTATGTATCCCATTGCTCTTCTCTTTTATTTCTTCTTTTAAGATAATTAAAACATAACAAATCCAAGCCTTTCTGTGACCCATGACCACAGTAGGGTTCTGAGGGGACACTTAGACTCATCTCCATTTCTTATGAGAATGTAAACATGTCGTCCTCATATGTTCTCTTCCAATTGCCCATTTACTTGTATTTAACACTGTTCTGCTTCTCTTAATTCCTGCGTATTTGAAAAGTTTCTGTTCAGTTTTGGTCTTTTTATCATGAATGCTCAAAAATCTTTTATTTCATCAATGCTCTATTCTCCACATCTCCTATAGAATTATACTCAGTTTTGCTGGGTAAATTATTCTTGGTTGTAAGCCTTTATCTTTACCTTTTGGGATATTGTATTCCATGCTCTCAGCTATTTTAGACTGGGAGCTGTAACATCTGGTGTAATCCTGACTGTAGTTCTTTGGTCCTGAAATTCTTTCCTTCTGGTTGTTGCACTATTTTTTTCTTTGGCCTAGAAGCTCTAGATTTTGGCTATGATGTTGCTGGAAGATTTTATCTGAGGTCTGCTTTTAGGTTTGAGATCAATCCTCTTGTTTTAAGAAAGCTTGACAATTTTCTCTTTTTTTAAAAAAAATATGATATCCAGACTCTTCTTTAGGTCATGACTTTCAGGTAATACAATGATTCTTAAATTATCTGTTTTCTAGGTCAGTCTTTTCAAATAAGAGGTACCTTAAATTCTCCCCCCCCTCCCCCCATAATGGCAAGGAAAGAGGGACTTTTCACTGTTTTTTTTTTCTTTTGGAGTGCTTCTCAGCACTAAGGCAATCAATTGCCTTTGTTTGAGCCTTGCCTTTGTTTGAATCAAGAGTCTTTACTTGAAGCAAGTGTCTTTAATGACCTGTTTAAGTCACAAGAAAGCCTAAGTCACATGAGTTTGAGTCACATGGTTGTGATACCCTCTGTGGGCTGACTCTGAAGAAGTGTATATATACTCTGAGGCTAGCACTTTGTTTTGGGGGCTCACTCACTGGAAGACTCTTACTGTGATTTGGCCAGACTAGACTCTGGGTAGCCATTAAGGAGCCCCCCACTTTGAAAATCCAGATATTGGTGATTCTCCCTCTGGTAACTCTGTATGTATTGCTATCATCAGACAGAAGCCTGTCTGTTGATTTGTGTTTTTTGCTCTGTTTATATAATTTTTGTTTGTAATTTCTGTTTGTATTTGCTCTGAAGTTCAGGGTGCTGACATTTTCCTCTGAACTGTGATTCGAATGACATATGTATGTTTAATTAAAGTGAGATTGTTAACCCCTTAAAGTTGCTTTCCTTAAAAAAGCAGATCAAAGAACCTACGCTAGCAGCCCTCCTGTATGCTGGTGTTATTGGCTACAACTCCACAGTAGCTACAAGTAGCATTGTTGTTAAACCCCAACCCCCAATCTTTGACTTTATCTTAATATTTCTTATTCTTTCATGGAATCCCTTAACTTTCAAAAAGTCTGCTACTAGGGTAAGATTTCATAACTCTTATGTTAGTCTGTTAGTTTTCTTTCCAAGATTTTTCTTCAAAGTTTCCTGTCTTTTCCATTTCTTTCCTCTAATTCTTTCATTTTATTCATAATATCATTTTACCTCTTTTTTCAAATAATTAAAAATAAAGTTTCCTTCATTTCTAGAAATCCTAATTGCCCTTATAGCCAAGCTATGTTTTCTTTTGAGGCTTTGCTTGCAGGTGTTTTGGAGTTATTCTCCTCTTCTGGGATTAGACATCCCTGACACTATAATTACTATTTTAGGAATCTTTTTGGTCACTCATTCTCCAGTATTATTTCCTGAATTGGGATTTTGTGTTAGGTACAGACTGGAGGAAATGTCCTGGCCTTGTATGGTTGAGAATTGTCTTATCTGGGGTTCTGCCACATTCTCTGGATATTGAGCATTTTGTTCCTCAAGGGTTACAGGGGTCACTCTGGTCAAGGATTCACAAACTTTTATTAGTCTCTTTGTGGTGTAATTGCCTTTATACTGGATTTTGAAGTCTCCAGACTTCACTTTGGGACTAAGCACCATGTCTTCAGACTTTTATCTGGGTGGAGGTCCAGTAGACAACTACTGACCATGGCTCCTGTAAGCTAGCTGAAAGTCTCTACAGGGTCAGAACATGAGCCTTTCCTTCTTATCTCTGTTATGAGCCCAAAGACTGAGCCTGCCTTCCATTCCATTCTGACCAGGGGAAGTTGTAGGCCTGCCCCTGTTCTGAGGCTGTAATCTCTCTCTGGGTTCCTGTACTAAACCTTGGGCCTGAGTCTGTGATCCTGGCCCACCCCATTCTATACTTGGACACTTGCTTGTGGGCCAAATTTGTGATCATGGACTGGAAAAATGACTCAATGTGGTTTCTCCTTTTATTTCTCAATCACTGCTTGGTCTGGCACTCTTCCCAGATATTTGCTGGAGTAGTTGTAAGGGGAGTTGGGCTGTGCTGCTTCCTCATACTCCACCATCTTTGCTGGTCTTCACTTCTATTTTTTTTAGAAACTCCTGTGAGAGTCATGCTCCATTCTTGGCGGGGCTGCATAAGATGCAGGTATGTGTGAATGGCCTCAGAGAAGGAGCCCATGAGGATTGTGAACGCCTTACAGACCCCTTCAAGTTCTAAAACTATGATCAATTCAATGAAGATTTATTACATGCCTGTTATGTTCCTTGGCTCTGGGAATACAAAGACATGAAACAATCAATTCCTGCTCTCAAGGAAGCTTATATTCCAATGGGGTGGGGTTGGGGTTGGGGGGCATAGGCAGTGGAAAGATCACTGGCTCTGGAGTCAGAGAAATGAGACTGAATTTCCACTGATGATTCAGTATCTATATGACCTTGGAAAAGTCACCTCTCTGGGATTCAGTTTCTTAAGCTTAAAAAAATAAAAAGCCAGTAAACTAGGCTTCTGAGGTCCTTTGCAGCTCTAGAGACATGATCATCTAAGTCAATACAAATAAGTACAATATAGTTAAAGTGAAGGAATGAAAAGAGTATCAAAAACAGAAGGCAGAGATGTCTAAAGATTTGCTGTGAAATATAGTGCTTGGCTGAACCTTAGACAAAAGGCTCACCCATGGTTGGATTCAGGTCAATCCACTTGGGAACAAAATTAATGCAAACTTCCATGGGTCTGATCCATAGCATCCCAACACCTCCAGATCCTTACCTCCCTGCAGACTTAGATCAGGTGCCAGCTTGGCATTTGGCTAGTCTAACCCCTTCCTTTAATGGAAAATGAAACTCAAGCCCAGATTGGGGAAGCAGTTTGCCTTGGGTCACACAAGGAGTTTAGGACAGAGTAGAGATTAGAACCCATGGTTCTGGAGCCCCAGCCTTAATCTGGTTTCACCCTAAATGATGAAGTCAAATACCTTCTCTGCCCAGAGTTCCTGGAATTTAGGGCTCCCTGGAGGAGGGTCTGGGGGGGATTTTGGATGAGTAAACATCAGCCAGTGGGTGAGGTGAGCTGATTAAATTTGATTAAGCAAGCTTACCTGCCTCTGAAAGGTCTGTGTGTTTGTACACATGGGTACATACACACACACACACACACACACACACACACACACGGTGGGGGGCTGGTATTCCACAAGACCTCTTCTGCAGAAATTTGTGTTGGGAGAGCCTATTTATCTGGGCAATTTATATTTTTTGTAAATATTAATCCATTTTATTTAGATTGTCATTGTAAGGGTCCCAGGGACTTTGATACCTGGTGGAGAGAGGTCAGTTATTGGCCTTTCCCTCACCGTGGCCTTGCCTTATTCAAGTGAAAGAGCCCAGCTGGCCTCTCCTGCTGTTCTCTCACATTTTCACAGATGAATGTGGTTCAGCAAGGTAATATCCCCATAGCTCCTTCTCCAACAGCAGGTGGAGTTACTAGGATGCTTTCCATTCATTAAGTTGGGAAAGGCCAAAGAAACTAACAATCCATTCCCTCAAGCATTTATTAAGCAGCTGCCAGTACCAGGTCCTGAGCTAGGCACTGGATATATAGAGAGAAATGATAGGGCCCCTGCCCTCAGGGAGTTTACATTCTGCTCTGGACAGTCAAGGGATGCAACAGATAAGCAAGTTTCATGAACAAGCATTTATTAAGTGCCTACTATGTGTCAGGTATATGCTACACCCATGTACAAAAAACATATAGATAAGATGGATTGGAGGTAATCCCAGAGGGAAGGCACTAACATTAAGTAAAGGCTCCTTGCAGAAGGTTTAATCCAGAACTTGAAAGAAGCCAGGGAAGCTTGGAGGCAGAGAGAAGCAGGAAGAGACTTCCAGGCAGGGGAGAGAGCAAGAGAGAATGCCCAGAGAATGTCTTGGGTGAGAAACTAGGAGAAGGCTACCATTTCTGCATTACAGAAGACATGGCAGAGTGGGGTGGGGTGTAAAGTATAAGAATACTGGAAAATAGGAAAGGACCAAATTAGAAAGGGCTTTAAAAGCCAAGCAGAGGATTTTATATTTGACATGGGCTGACCTTTTGGAAAATCAGTTCAGTGACTAGACAGAGGAGGGACTGGAGTGAGGAGAGACTTGAATCAGGCAGACTCCCCAGCAACTACTACAATAGTCCAAGCATGAGGGTCTGCACTAGGGTGGGGACAGTGTCAGAGGAGAGAAGGGAGCACATTGGAGAGATGGCTGAGAGGTGATATTGACCAGAGATGCTGCAGAGTTGAAATCGACCAGAGACACTGCAGAGGTGAAATCCACAGCCTTGGCACCATATTAGATATGGGGAGTGAGAGGAACCCAGAATGACTCCAAGGTTGTAAACCTGGGTGATTGGGAGCATGGGGGTGCCCTTGATAGTAATAGAGAAGTTAGTAAAAGAGGACATTTCAGGGGACAATAATGAGCTTAGTTTCGAACATGTTGAATTTAAGATGTTTTAGAGACATCCAGTTTGAGATGTCCAATAGGCAACTGGAGACATGAGACTGGACAGGTCAGGAGAGGTTGTGCTTGAAAAGTAGATTTGAGGATCAAAGAAACAGTAATTTGGAGCTGATGAGACCATCAAGTGAAAGAGTGTAAAAGAAGAACAGAAAAGGGTGGAGGATATGGCCTCTGGGACACTTGCAGTCAGCACACATGAACTAGAAGTTGGTCTGCCTGTCTGCCTCAATGCTCTCCTCTCTTCAATCCATCCTCCACTCACCACCAAAGTGATTTTCCTAAAGCCCAGATCTAACCATGTTACTCCCCTACTCAATAAACTCTAGGGGCTACCTATTGCTTCCAGGATTAAATACAAAATGCTCTGTTTGGCATTCAAAGCCCTTCATAACCTGCCTCCTCCTCCCTTTCTGGTCTTCTCACCAAGTACTCTTTCATTTAATGACATTGGCCTCCAGCTGTCCCAGTAACAAGACCCTCCATCTTTCATTTCCAGGCATTCTTTCTGGCTGTCCTCATGCCTGAAATGCTCTCCCTCCTCATCTCTCCCTAGACTTCCTGGCTTCTTTTAAATTTCAATTCCAATCTCATATTTATTTTGCAAGGGGGAAGACAGGGCAATTGAGGTTAAGTGACTTGCCCAAGGTCACACAGCTAAAAAGCATGTCAAGTGTCTGAATCTGGATTTGAACTCAGGTCCTCCTGACTCCAGGGCCAGTGCTCTACTCACTACACCACCTAGCTGCCCCCCAATCCCATCTTTTACTTGAAACCTACCCCAACCCTTCTTAATTCCAGTGTCTTCTCTCTGTTAAATATTTCTTATTTATCCTGATATAGCTTGATATATATTATACAAAATATGTATATATATGTGTATATATATTATATATGTGTGTGTGTGTTTGTATGTTGTCTCCCCTATTAGATTGTAATGTCTTTGAGGGTAGGGACAGTCTTTTGCCTCTGGCCAGACTACAGAGTTAAGGAGAGAGGGAGAGGGAAGTCAATGGAGACCTCCATTAGAAATGGCCATCTGAAGGAGTTGGGCCACAAAAGGGAGGGTAGAGATGTGAGTCTTTGAAGAAAAGTGAACACTAAGTGTTGAAAATCAGGAAATGCTTCCTGTGCTAAGGAAGGTGGTCCCTGAACTGAGTCATGAAGGGAACCACAGAGTCCAAGAGCCAGAGGTGAAGCAGGGCATCCCATGCAAGGCAACAAGTTCAAAAGCATGGAGGTGGGAGATGACATTGATTCTAAGTGTTTAAAAAAAGAGGGTGAGGAGATGATATGCAAATGGAAGCCAACTACCTGACAATTTTCTCTAGGAATTTGACTCAGAAAGGGAGGAAATATACATGAGGACAATAGTTTTCAAAGGTTTTAGACTTTGGGGGAAGGGGTCTTGAAACCCTTTGGTGGCCAATCTGATGAAGCCTGTGGAGCCTTCTTAGAAGAGTGTTTGTTAACTGCACAGGATAAAATAAAATGAAAGGCTGCAAGGAAAACCAATGCAATTGAAATGTACTTCTCAAAATGTTTAAAGACAAGTTCACAGGCCCCAGACCAGGAACCATGGCTAGGGGATGGGAGCATCATATCCAGGTGTTTGTCATTAATTTTGCCTGGGGGAGACTTGGGTGTGCTGGTCCACGCATCCTACATGGGGCATTTACTGGCTCCAACAGCTTCTGGTGTCTCCCTAACTCAATCCATTGAAATTACTTTGAATATTTCATACTTACTTATCTTTGTGCATATTGTTGTATCTCCAGAAAGAATGTCAATTTTTTTTAGAGCAGAGGCTGTTCCATTATTGTGTATCACTGGGGCTTAGCACTGTCCTTGGCCCATAGCAGAGGCTTAATTAATGCTCGTTGATCAAGATTGTAGGAACAGGGAAGGAGGAGAAATCAAAAACTAGACGGGGAAGGAAAACTTCAGGGGAAACCCCCTGGAGAAGATGGGAAGCCACGAGGGGCTTTGAGGAGATGGGAGGGGACAGGGAGCTTGTGGCAATGGGCATCATTTATCTCACTAAAATGAGGAGGGTGGGAGAGAGTGGAAGACATGGGAGCCTTGGGCAGGGAAGGCAGTTGGGACTTTATCCTTAAAGCAGCAGGAAGACACTGAAGGCCTGGAGCTCAGGGCTGGGAAGGACCTCAGTGGCCATTGGTCTGGGGACCCACACAGGAACAAGATGACCTTCTTGGTGGCCTAAGATCTCTAAGCCATACATCCCACTTCTCAAAATGGGTATCACGGTCTTCCTCTCCCTCCCACTCCAGACTTCTGTGGGGGAAGCATTTGTTAAGCTCACCACACTGGACAAAGAGGAGTTGTGATTTCAACAGTCCTTCAGATGCCAGAGGCCAGCTGCTATACCCTGATTTCATCTTTGTTTCTCGAGGCTATGCATCCCTGCTTCCTTCCAGGTCTCCTTGTCCCGAAGGAGAGCAAAGGTCTGTATTTCTCTCCAATCTCCTGGAGGAGGCTGGTCTCCAACACATCAAAGCTGTCATTCTCCCATCTCCAAACATTGATACAGCTGGGAGGTGCCCAACATTTCTACTTCTCCATGCATGTGAGGAACGAGCCTCCTAATTTTGTCTGAAGGTCATTAATGATAAGGAGTGATAAGGAGGTGTTTCTAAGGGGAGCCTGAAAATTGACTTATTGGCTATTTAAGTTAAAAGGGGTTTTAGACCCTCATTTTCCAGAAGAGAAAACTGAAGCCACTGAGGGGGAGGCACTTGTATAGGATCATATCATGAGTTAGTGACTAAGGTGGGGCCTTTTAGTATAGGGATGGTCTGGCTGTAGCATGATACAATTCTAAGGACCTAGACCTACACATAGGCACACACACACACACACACACACATAGACACACACAGACATACATACACATACACACACATAGATACTACAGAAAACTACCTGCTTATTTCTCAGTCCTATAAAATACTTACCATCAACTAACCAAAGCATCCCTTCCTCCCCCTTTTTATTCACACTAATTCAAGAAAAGTAAGTGAAATCTGAGTCCCAGGGGCTCCTTCTTAAAGCTGTCACCATTATTTGTGTGGTTTCAGAGGCCTGATAACAGCACTCACTAAAAAGGGAAATAAAAAAGGCTTGGGCTGAGCCACGGCCCCCACCAGGGCGGCCTCAAGGGTTAATTAGGCAACTATTCCCACTGCTGCTGTTGGTCCTGAGAAGGCCCCTGACAGAGGTCCAGACAAATGGCTGGTATGGGCTGCTCAGACTGATGGAAGACCTCAGGGTTTTCTCAGCTTTTGCTTTCCCCCACCTGGAGGTAGCCTCTGGAATGTGGGATGGTAGCAATCCCACCTCTTATCTCCTGATAAGCTTCTCAGCATCAAACATGTGGGCCCAGAGGCAGCCAAGCAAATATTTTCAGCCTGATAGGGCTCCTCCATCCTCCCTCTGAAGTTCATGCCATGGCTACAAGTGTGCGGATTACACTAATCGCTTATTTTTACCCACTTTAGTTCCACACCCCACCCCCTTCTCACCTCCCACCTCATCTCCTTCCTGGAATCCTTTGGAATCTCAGAAGTTTTAACTCCAGAAAATGTTTCTCTTTGGGTCAGATCACCTGAGACTCTGTTCTCTTGGGAGAAGCCGTGGAAAGAAGGCTGGGGCTGGAATCTGAGCACCTGGGCATAAATGTCAGCTCTGGCCTCTCCTTATGTGCCCACCTTCCTTCCCCTTTCCTTGCTTCCCTTTCTTCCCTGCACAATGGCCATTCCTCTTGGCTCTGAACCCATGGTGGTTCTCCTAGGGCCCCCTCAACACACTCCCAATCTTGCTGCTTTGAGGACCTCTTGTTTTGACTACATTAAAGGCCACACCAGGGTAACTCTGCTCAGCTAGTCCGGCCTCATACATGAGCTGGGAGCTTGAGGCAGAGATCAGACACCTGCTGGTCAAGCTGGCTCAGGGTTTCTCTGTTAGTCCAGCTGCTGGGCATCAAGGAAAATCCACACATGTAGGCTACAGGTCTGAGATCAGAGACCTCTGGCTTGGGCTAACAGTCTTGGTGCTTTGAAAAGAGAAGAGCTTTGGAGATGGTGGCTGGTTCAATTATTTAGAGAAGGTGGAGGAGAGGTGGAGGAGGGGAGTAGAGAGGGAGACAGAGACAGACAGACAGAGATAGACAGAGACAGAGAAATGGAGACAGAGACAGACAGACAGACAAGGACGGAGAGAGGAAAGGAGAGAAGGAAGGAGAAGGGAGGAGGGACTAGACCAGTGATTTCCTTGGGGGAAAAACACACAGAACCTACCTAGGGCTCAGAGAAGTTAAAGACTTACTGACACTCTCAGAAGCCTAGGCAAATCCAAGGTCTCCCTTGTTCCAAGGCCAGGTCTCTCCACCATGCCATACTAGTGTTCCATCAATCAGGAGGCAACTATTAAGCGCCTGCTGAATGCTAGCTTCTATACAGAGGTGTGGGGATGCAATACTGAGAATGAGACAATCTCCCCTTCTAAGGAGTCAGCTTTCCAATAGGTGTGACAATAAGCACATATAAAAGCACTTCCTGAATCATTAACAGAGAATCCAAGCAAATAAAGGCCTGGTGGGGATGGATCCAGCAGGAAAGGGCGGGGCATCAAGAAATGCTTCCTGAAGAAGGGGATGGTTGAGCTACATCTCAAACGAAGAGAGGAATTCCATGGGGGGAGAGGGGGCTGAGGAGGGAGGGCATTCCAGGCATGAGGGACAGCCAAGGCAAAGGCATAGAGGAAGGAGATCCTTAATCAATATTTATTTAATGAAATTCGGGTGACATGTTATTTAAGTGTTATAAGAAGAAGGAAAAATATGTCTCCCATGAGACTCAGGAGGAGATGGCTTGGGATAGGCCATGGTCTGCACCTTTAGAGGGAGTTCCCATATCAAAGAAACCCCAGATCCAGGGAATTATGAAAATGAGGGGAAACTGCACCCTGTGTGTGTGACCTCATAGGTACAGATTCTCTCTGCAGTGTGATGTTCTGTGATTTGTTAAGAAATGGAAGCTATCACCAAACCACTCCAGAGAGAATCCTACAGTCACTCCCTAGACTACTGATTATCTGCACTATTACTTTTTTTTACTTAGGTAAGAACATTACGTATTTACCACATTCTGTGGGCCCCTGGATGAAGAGGATGTGAGTTTAATGCCTGATTCTCCACTTTGCCAGCCGTGTTACCTTGGCTCTCCCTTTCCTGATCCAAGCCTGGGCTTCCTCAGGTTCTCAGGAGCCTTCCAGCTATGCTCTTTTAAAATCAAGTCAGGACAACAAGCATTTATTAAGCATTTTTTATATGCCAGGACCTGGGGCAAGCACTGGGCCTACAAAGGAGGGCAAAAATCCAGTCCTTGCCTCCAGGGAGTCACAATCTAATAGGGCAGATGACATTCAAAGAACTCTGTGCAAACAAATTAAAGACACCTTTAATTTGGAGACAATCGACAGATGGAAAGCACTAGAATTAAGAGAGTTTGGGAAAGTCTTCTTATAGACATTAGGGAAATCTGAGTAAATGTGACCCAATCCAGGGTATTTGGGGACGTCACCCTCTCAGTCCTATATCCTTGCTTGACTACCCCCCACCTGGTGTATTGAATCAATGTGGTTGTTGATCCACCATTTTCCAGTCACGTCCAACTCTCCATGACCCCATTTGGGGTTTTCTTGGCAAATACTGGAGTGGTTTGTCATTTCCTTCTCCAACTCATTGTACTGATGAAGGAACTGAGGCTGAGAGTTAAGGACTTGCCCAAGGTCACATAGCTGGGAAGTTTCTGAGGCCAGATTTGATCTCAGAAAGGTGAGTCTCTCATTGTGCCAGCTAGCTTCCTCCTTCAAGTGTCCTAGTCTAGGGGGAGGGAGGGCGATGGCAGGAGTTGGTGGTGGGGGAGGATGGCAGAAGGAGGGTGCTAATTAGTACAAAGTGCATCCCAGAGATTCTGAGTGACAGGCAAATGACATCATGTGCTATAACTCCCAAGAACAGCATCACCTCGAGACAGCAAACTTAGTTCTACAAGTTTGGGCAGCTGGGCTGACTGGCTTTCCAGTATCAACTTTACAGCACTTTACTCAAATTATAACAAGTTAAACAGAGAGAGTATCAGAGGTTATCTCTTCCGATCTTCCCATTTGAAACTCTGCTGCTGGTCCCCCAACCAACCCCCTGGATTTGGCTTCCCTAGCTTGATGAAAATGGAGATGTTATTCCAGGAGGAGTGAGGGGAGGGCAGGGAAGGGAGGGAAAAGCCCCAGAGGCTTCTGGTCAAAAGATTTAGGAGAAGAATAATCATGACAATAGAAAGGTTTGCAGAACACATTATTCAGAACATATTATTCATTTGCTCCTCACAACAACCCCAGGAGGGTTTTTGCATATGAGGAAACTGAGGCAGATTACATGAGTTACCCAGGGTCACACAGCTATTAAGTGTCTGAAGCTGGATTTGAACTCATCTTCCTGAATCCAGGCCCAAAGCCCCTAACTACTTCAAGGAGGCCTGATTTCAAATCCTGGCTGAGGGCTGTGGATAATCATAGTCTTAGCTCTGGAGGGGGAAAGGAATGTAGAGACGAATTAGTTCAAAACACTCATTTTCGAAATCACAGTCACACTCTGGTTCTTAGAAGAACTGTGATTCACTCTGCCTCTGTCTTACCCCTTCCCTTCCCCAGGCCTCAGTAAAATAAGGAGGCTGAGCTAGAGGACTGATCTCTGAATCTCCTCCAGCATGGAGATGCCAGGATTGTCTTCATCAGTCTGGCCCAGAGTATTTGCCCATGGGTACAAAGAATGCAGGGTGGGGAGGATGAGTTACTGGAGCCAGCGATCCTGACTCCAGGTTCTAGAAATACGGGGAAGTCAGAGAGGAAACCGGAGCCGTGTGTCCACAAAGGCTGAGTGGGATTGGCAGCCCTGTGTTTGGAGAGGCCTCCTGAGTCATGCTGCATGACACCTTCCCTGGGCAAACAGGGTGAGCTGAGACACGCGAGCCCTTTGCCTTTGCCAGCTCCTTTCCCCTGGGGCTCAGCTTTCTCTTTCCTGAAAGATGAGCAGCATATTTTTACTAATGATTCCTTCTTCCATCACAGCCATGAAACAAATACCCCCACAATGCCCGGTAGCAGCTTCTCCCCCTGACAGTGTAGACATGTGTGTCCTGCAGGGGCGTGTGTGCATGTGTATGCTTGCACTTAGATGACAAGAGTCTGGAGCCCCAGCCACATCCTTAGACCCTTAGTAGGAAACTGGGCACATCTACTCCAAGAATTGGACCCAAGGAGTATCTTGAGGAGTCAGAAGACTCATCTTGAAATTGGGAGTGTTCATGTGTGTATTTCCAGTTATGCAGTGGTTGTGAGGACCAGAGCTGATAGACGTGAGGAAGAGTTTTATACTGCTTTTTTGTCCAAACCTGAGATTTCGTAAGTGAAAGGAACTTCTTGGGAGTCAACTCCTTCACTGATGCAGATTGTTACATATTCCGTAAGAGTTGCCTGAGATGTCAAGATATTAAGTATCTCATCTCTCAGTTACTGTGTATCAGGGGCAAAACTTGAAGCCAGATCTTCTGAATCCATGACTGGCCCTCTGGCCTCTCTACTCTGCCAAGTATTAGGCACCTTTGTTGTTCTTTGGCCATCTAGTTGTGTCCAACTCTCTGTGACCCCATTTGGGGTTTTCTTGACAAAAATATTGTAGTTATTTGCCGTCTCCTTCTCCAGCTCATTTGATACATGGGGAAACTGAGGCAAGAAAGGTTAAGTGACTTGCCCAGGGTCATACAGCTAGGATGTGTCTCAGACTGCATTTGGACTCAGGTCCTCCTGACTCCAGGCTGGGCACTATCCGTTGCCCCACCTAGAATTAAATACCTACTGTCTGCCAAGTCCTGTGTTTACAGGTGATACAAGTAATAAAGAATGAAACAATGATGATTCCAAATCTATACTTGGAGGAAGGTGACATGCTAACAAGGTCACACTGGTCACACATGACCAAACCCCCATCCCAGAGAGCAGAGGCCCCAGTGAGACAGAACCCCAGATTCTGGTGTTCCCCAGGGGTTCTGAACAGGGGCTGAGGCATGCTTGAGTTATGAGTGAGACATCACAAAGACTGGTCCCAGTGAGTGTGAGCTTAGGAAAAAGATCAGAGGATCAGAGGTGGAGAGTGGGATACAGCTGCCTCAGAGGCCTCTGGGATCCCTTCCTGTCCAGGGGTGGGGAATCTGCAGCCTCAAGGCCAAATGTAGCACTCTAGGTCCTCAAGCGCAGCCCTTTGAGAAATCCAAACTTCACAGAACAAACCCCCTTCGTAAAAGGATTTCTTCTGTAAAAGTTGGACTCAGTCGAAAGGCTGCACCCAAGGACCTAGAAGCCCACATGTGGCCAGTTTCCCCACCCCTGATTCTAGTCAAAAATCTGCCTCATACAGATTGTGATATTAGAGACCAGAGAATTGAGACTTGACTGAGGAAGCAGAATAGGCCGAGAATGGAATTTGGCCACAGCCGACGTGGGTGCAGCCAGAGAGAGACAGATAGAGGGACCTTCGGCTGGAGGTCATGGTCTTACATGGGGCAGCACTCCAGCCCTAGGCTTTGCACCTTCTACTGGCTGTGGCCCATGCCTTGGATGCTTGCCTTTCTTCTGCCTGTTTGCCGACATCCCTGGTGGAGACCTTTCCGGGTCCCTCTGCCGGTGGGGCCTTCCCTGCCAAGAGTCCTGCAATCCACCTGTATGCATCTTGTATCTACTACTACCACTTACTATTATTATTAATTAGGATTAATTATGCTAATTACACTGCTATATAATTATATTGACATAATTACTAATATAATTATAATTACAACCAGATATAATTACTATTACTAATAACCACTATCACTGCTGCTTCTATTTGTCTAATGCCTACTCTGGGCTAGGCACTGGACAAATATTCCTTCATTTGAGCCTCACCACAACCCTGGGAGGCAGGTGGTATTATTATTCTCATTTTACAGTTGAGGAAACTGAGGCAAACAGGGTTAAGTGACTTTCTCAGGGTCACAACAGCTAGCAAGTGTCTGATTTGAATTCAGGTCTTCCTGACTCCTGGCCCAGAAGTGCGTGCACTTTGCACCTCACTGCCACCTAAATATTTCCATGTTCTCTTTCACATCAGAATGTGAGTTCTGTTTTATTCTTCATTTCTCCATACCCCAAGTGCTAGCACAATGCTGGGCACAGAGTTCATGCACACTGATTAATTTCTAGCTATGTGATGCCAACGTGTGAACATGGTATTCCGTTCTAATCAGGGCCGAGGGCACCAGGACTCTAGCCTTCCTCAGGCAGACTAAGGTCTGAATTGGCGCTCCAGCCACCTTCCTTCCACGGTCTGGCAGCTGTGCTCTGCCTCAGGTAAGGTCCTCCAGCCCCTCCCCATGGGGCCCTGTCCCCCTGACTGGCTGGCCCCTGACCTGCCACATTGCAAAATAACTGTCTCTTTGCCATGCACCCCTGCTTTCCAGCTCCTGCTCAAGTAACAGTGATCACATAAACAGCCTCATGTTATGGGAAGGTTTGACAGTTCCATTCCCCTGACTCCGCTTCCCATCCCTGAGACTGGTAGTCCCATAGTCCTCTCTGACCAGTTGTGCCTTCCATGGGCTCTCATTCCTACCAGATGGTAAGCTTCATGAGGGCTGGGCCTGGCTTGCTTGCTGTGGCTGTGCCCCCGCTGTTTAGCACAGTGCCTAGCATGTGGCCAGTCCCTTGTAAATAATTTTTTCACTCATTCCCTTTCTCAGTTTCCATATTACCATGCTGCCTCACACTGAGCCTGCAGCCCCCTAATATCCCCTGTTCCTTTTCAGATGAATGGTTCTCTCATCTCACACTTTTTTTTCTTAAACTCGAGCATGAGTTTATATTTGTCCCCATCATGCTTCATCTTCATTTTCTACGTCAATTGTAATGGCATTCCTATCACTTCTGCCTATCATGAGGACTCCAAGATCGATGACTAAGTGGGCTATAAAATGCTCTTTCTTGTCCCCTTTGGATGTAGCCTAAAACCAACTGTCCATGGTTTGTTTTTTTCATCTCTAAGCAGGTCCTAGGAGGCATGCTGCTTTTCAGCCATGAGGTCTCCATGCCTTCCAATTCCATCGACAATGAAGTCCACAATGGCCTTCTACAGGAGCAGAATAGCTCATTGGCCACTGGACAATATCTCTGACACACCAACACACCTCTGACAGTGGTCAGTGTTTAGGGATCATCTAAAAACTGGCAAATTCTTAGCTGTCTTGGCCCACGTCTCTTCTGCCACGCAAGGGTCCCTGCAGAAGTCAAAAGGGGCTACAATAAGAATGACAGCTAGAATTTTCTCCACTTTGCAGATAAGGAGACTGAGGCTTAGTGACTTGCCCATGGTCATACAGCTCCTAAATATCTGAGGCAGGATTAGAATGTGTCTTCCTGACTGTAAGTGCAGCTCTCTAGCTATGGGGCCAACAGTCACTCCTTGTTTTCTTTTGGCTTTGTATGTCGCAAAGACTCATAGATGGGCAGCTTGAGTGCTGGGCTGGTATTCAGAGAATGTGATATGACCCGGAGGCAGGGGTTCAGTGCACTGGGCAGATACTTTGACAGATTTATGACAGGTAGGTGATAAGATCATAAGAACAGAGATTTAGAACTGGGTAGGACCTTAGAGGTCGGGGAAGGCCACATTCTACAGCCACCTCCGGAGGCTGAATGACTCAGCCAGGGTCACCCAGACTGTTTGCAGCATGCCTAGATTCAGTGATCTGACCCTAAATCCAGGGCCCTTTCCTCTCCACCATGTTTTTAAAATCAGAGTGTTCTCCATCAGGTTGGGATCTCTCCCACCTTTGTGTCATCCAAGTGATTGGTGAACAGGACAGAGACAGTTTCCTTGTGGGTAAAATGAGAAGCTTCACATGGTGGTTTGTCCCGACCCTTCCAGCTCCTCTGAGTAATCAGTCTCCCTTTGCCAGATGCCAGAGACTGCCGGTCTCCCATGCCTGGATCCATCACCTGGGGCCCAATTCTGTTGACAGTGAGAATGTATTTTAAGAAAGTTGAGCCATCAGTGATACCAGCTTCTGACTCAGACAGGGCTCAGCTCTCACCATTGGGCCTTCAATTAACAAAGAGTCAATCATCCCCCCTGCCAGCCCCCCTTCTCCTGTGGTCCCCAACATTCTTTAATTTCAAGGGACAGCCTCCTCCCACAAACAGGCTGCCAAGCAGGTCTTGGAATCAGAGAGAAAGTGTGGGCTATATTTCCCAGCCAGTTCAGAGATCATTCTCTAGTTGCTATCACCTGGCAGGGCTTGTCTGCTTCTGTGTGGAGCTGATTTAGAGAATCTCATCTTTCTCCCTTCTGATCATCCCCCCTCCAGCACCCAGAGGGCTTGCTCTGGGTGTCCAGGGGCCAGGAGGGGCACAGAGAAGAGAAGACTGGTCTCTATTTCCTCTCAAACACAGCCATTGTCTGCATTTCCCCCTAGAACAAAGAAGATCCCACTCTCTGGCCCCCTCCTGGGCTTGCCACTTCCTCTGGTCCCACTCCAAACACAATGAGTGCTCATTGATTAGGCTGGTTGGCCTATCAAAGTGGGCCCCAAGCTTATCGGGATTTCACAAATGCTAGGCAGGGAAGCTGGCTACTTTGATTGCCAATTGCTGGGTCCTAATCAGATTCCTCTTCTCCAAACAGTGGTCCTTTCAGAGGCCCCCCTGCCCAGGAGATCAAAGTCAGAGCCAGGCTCCCTATCTGTGGGGAAGCTCATTAGAGGGACGTTGTCAGGGTTATAATCGGGGGACACTTTGACTTCTGGATTCCAAGGCTTTTCCTTTTCTATCAGCCTGGGAGGTCCTAAGTGAGAAGAACAAAGTAGGCCAGAATGACAGATGGGTACTTCAGAGCTTGCTGGCCCCGCCCAGAGAGGGGCCTCCAGGGGCCTTCTCCGGGTGATTCTCTGGCCTGGAGGCCATCAGCCTACCCAAGGGAAGCAGCTCTTGTTGGGCTGAGCCCTCTGTCACCTGGCTGTTTGAACACCTGAAATCAGAGAGAACATTAGAGCTGGGAGGGGGCCTGAAAACATGGAATGTCAGAACTGGGAGGGAACCTAGAACATGGAATGTCAGAGCTGGGAAGGAGCTTAGAACAGGGAATGTCAGAGCTGGGGGGGGGGACTTAGAATGTCAGAATTGGAGAGCCCTTAAAACAGAATAGAGAAAACTTCCCTTGGGAGCTTACCTTCTAACATGGACCAGAGACCATCAGATCTTCCAAGGACCTTAGATATCATCTGGTCTACATCCCAGTTTTAAAGCTGGGACAATGAGGCCAGAGAGAGCCCAAAGTTGGTCTGGTTACTTGGTTTCTCTCAGTGCTCCCAGAAACATTTATCAAACACCAGCATATGATGGATCCTGTGCTCGGTACTGGAGATCAAAGACCAAAGCTGAACTGTGCCTGCCCTTAAGAAGCTTCTGTTCTCCAGGAGGGAAAGGAGAGACACACAAGCAGGGCAGCTTCAAGAATTTATTCAAGGTAAATGTAAAGTAACTTCAGAGGGAAGACATGGGAACAGACCAATCCCTGCAGACCTCTTGTCAAAGTGGCCCTAGGACAAGCCTAGAATGGAGCTGGGGATTTGAGGCATTTGAAGAGAGAAGGGGAGCATGTCTCCCATTGACCATGAGGCTGGCCCTAGAGCCTGCCCCCCTAACTGCCTTGTACCAGGTGAGAGAGTCAGTGCAAGGATTATAACTCCCTTTGGGTGAAGGGTCACCTGCCATCACCCCCCAGCCCCATGTCAGGCTATGCCTTCTGTCTTCTTAATAAGGAGCCCAAGTGGGCAGCATCAGGCCACATTTTAATGTTTAATGGTTCCAAGCCCCATTTTGGGGGGTCCTGCCTCTAATGGGGGGGTCAACAGCTCTTTTGGGCCTTGCAGTCATCACCACAAAAAGTCCATCCCACTCTCTGGGGTGGTGGTAGAAAGGAACAAGTATATATGAAGCACCTACTGTATGCCATGCACTGTGCCATGTGCTTTACAATTATCTCCTTTCATCTTTGCAATCACCCTAGGAAGGAGATGCTATTATTATTCCCATTCTACAGCAGAGGAGACTGAGGCAGGCAGAAGGAGAGTGATTTGTCCAAGGTCACACAGTTAGAGAGTGTCTGAGGTAGGACTTGAACTCAAGTTCCCCCACTCCAAGTCTAAGCAATGGGTGAAATACAGAATTTGGGTAAGAATGCACCTTGCACTTCTTAAAGCTAAGAGTCACATCAAGGAGCACTTCCTAATTGTTTACCACACGCCAGGCCTTGGGCTGAAAGGCAAAAGGAGGCCCCGCCCTCAGAGAGCTCCCGTTCTGCTGGTCTAGCAGAGGACAGGCTGTAAGGCAGACAGCATCATCACCATCCGAAGCATCCCTAGGACAGCTCCTTGTGCCTCCGAAATCGACACGTGCTTCCACTCAGGACTGGATTCCCAGCTTTATGGATTGTCTAGATTTGAGACAGTGATGGAGAGTACACCGGTAAAGCAGATGAAAACTCCAAGAACGCCAGGCATTTTCAGAAGGCCGGTTGTTAAACATGCATCAGCAGCACACCGCAGCCCTGCCAAGTTCCCTGGGAGGGTTGGTGAGAATGGAAGCGTTGGGGTGAAGGACAGCTAGAGGGCGCCATAGCACAGCGCTGGGCTCAGTCAGGAAGGCTCATCTTCTTGAGTTCAAATTCAGCCTCAGACACTTATTAGCTGTATGACCCTGGGCAAGTCTCTGCACCCTGTTTGCCTCAGTTTCCTCATTTGTAAAATGAGCTGGAGAAGGAAATGGCAAACCACTATAGTATCTGCCAAGAAAACCCCAAATGGAGTCATGAAGAGTCAGACCTGAGTGAAAAACACCTGAACAACCAAAAAAGTATTGGGGTGAAGGCTTCCTGGAGCAGATGCTTCTGAACTGGTGTCTCAAGTGCTTTGCTCTCAGCTCCTTGGTCCCAGGCACTGTCTCTCCTCACAGAGCCCAATATTGAATTCATTTTTTTTACTTCCACATCATTCTGTCAACTCACACTGACCTTTCAGCCCATGGAGCCTCTTGGATCATTTTTCATGTGGATTGTTGCCCAGCCACAGTTTCTATCGTGTGGAATTTTTTGAACCCAAGTAAAAGACTTTACCTTTGACCTTACTTAATTCCACTGGATCCCTTTCAGCCTATTGTACTTTAGCTCATCAATATCTCTTTGAATCCTAATCCTGTCATTCAGTTTGTGTATGTGTGTGTGTGTGTGTGCGCGCGCGCGCGCGCCCGCGTGGGTGTGGGTGTGTGCCTGTATGCATGTATGTGTGTGCATGTGTGCATATGTGCGTGAGTGTGTGTACATTCCCCAAGAGTTTGGTTTTATCCTATGTTGAAACCAAAAGGGTCTTGCAAATAGCCATTTGAAGTCTAAAGTAAGTTGTCAGTGTTTCCTCAACACTGTCAACAAATTAACTTACAATAACAAATTAATTAACAATTTTATTATACAATACATGTTTATATAATCACACACATTACATAATGCATATTATATAATTTATATAATACACAGCAAGGAGGAAACTGATGTTCAGACAGACGGAAAGGGACTTGTCCAGAGCCCTGGGGGTGGAGGTGGGGGTCAGGCGCTCAGCAGCCAAGGAAGGGCTTTCTAGCTCCTTCCTGATTAAGGAAATTTCCACTATTCTATGTTGTTTCAGGTATCCAACCCTTGGATCCCCCATTTGGAGTTTTATTGGCAAGAACACTGGAGGGGTTTACCATTTCCTTCTCCAGCTGATTTACAGATGAAGAAACTGAGGCAAACAAGGTGCAGTGACTTGCCCCAGGTCACACAGCTAGGGAATGTTTGAGGTCAGATTTGAATTGGAGAAGAGTCCTGATTCCCAGCTCAGTGCTCTCTGCACTGTGGCGCCACCTAGCTACCCCCACTAGTCTTTATTCCTACTAATCATGAAGAGGGTTCATGAAGAGGGGTCTGCTTCTCCCACCGGGTCCTGTCCTGCTAGGAAGTCATCAAGAGCATCATAGGTGATTGAAGGGACTTGTGAGAGCACCAAGCCGATCCTTACGCTGAGGCACAGAGAACCCTGGGATCACAGATCTGGAAAGGGCCCTCTAGTCAAGTCTCATTTAGACCCAGGGTAGCCAAGTAACCTCTAATAATGACTAAGTATCCACAAAGGGGGAATTCAAACACAGGTCCTCTGACTCCAGAAATGACTTGGCCAAGACCAGGTAGCTAGTTCCTGGCCCAGGTGGGATTGGATCTCAGGTCTCTGGTGCTTATGCCGTTGCCCTAAGCCTACGGAGCCTCTGCCCAAACCCCAGCAAGCTCGGTCTCATCCTGGCCTCTCTCACTTGTGATAATGTTATCAAGCTGTGCAAGCTTGGGAGGTTCAGGGCTTTCGTCACCTCCAGAAATCTGTAGCCTGACAGTCACCATGTGTGCAGGGCTGAGATGTCACAGCATGGCCAAAGCAGTCACAGAACATAGGCTCCTGGAGGAGACTGGGGTGAGTAATCCTTCTCCTGGCCACAAGCTATCTCCCTGTGAGAGGCAGACAGAGTCTTCTAGGTGATAACCCTAGGCCAGGGCCTGGACTGTGCCCTCTTCATTGGCCCCACAGGCCTAGCTGGGTGCCTTGTGCCTGTGAATGGTACCCATTCACTGAAGGCTCTGGGCACACACAGCCTGGGATCTATCCGTGGGGTGTGCCCTCCCTCTGCTCCCCTCAAATGATATCTTACCACATGGCTCTGGCAAGCTCAGAATGTAGCTCACATGGGAAAAAAAGGGTCCCCAAGTCCAAGAACAAATATCCAAGACAACAGAGCATATTAGGGACAAGGCAGTTTTTACATAACTCTTCAGAGAGAGAGCGCCAGGCTTGGAGTCAGAAAGACCTGAGTTCAAATCCAGCCTCAGACACTTACTAGCTGTGTGATCCCAGGCAAGTCCCTTAACCCTGTGTACCTCGGTTTCCTCATCTTTAAAATGAGCTGCAGAAGGCAATGCTAACTACTCTAGTATCTCTGCCAAGAAAACCCCAAATGGGATTGCGAAGAATCGGGCATGGCTGAAATGACTGAACAAAACAACATCGTGCAGTAGAAAGGCAATGTTCATACCCTGACATTCTGCTGTTCCCTTTTCTCATTCTAGGACCCCAAATGGGCCTCCAGCTTTAGGTTATCCCCCTAAGAGCTCAGGCTCCATTCAGAAGGGAACTGCATTTTCTGCCTTACCACAAGCCTGGCTGATGAGTCATTAGTGATTACCCCAGAGGCACTTGGGAGTCACTGGAGATTTATTTGCGCAAGGTCACAGCATAGTCAGGCTGCCTTTAGGATTATAAATCTGGCAGTTGTGCAGAGGGTGAATTGGAGGGGAGAAGCAGCGGAGGCAAGCTGGCCCCTTAGGAGCCTATTGTTGTGAAGGCCAGTGAGAGGAATGGAAGGTGGTGGTCACGTGAGTAAGAGAAGGGGCAGAGATGAAGCAGCAAGATGGTGCAAGGGGTAGTGATAGACTTGGAACTGGCAAGTCCTGAGTTCAAGTCTAACCTCAAGCACTTATCTGTAAAATGGCACCTACCTCCAGGACAAATGAGACCATATTTGTAAAGTACTTTCCAAATCTTAAAGCCCTATGTAAGTGCTGGCTTTGTTATTGTGTTATGGAATCGCAAGACTTGTGAGGTATTTGATGAAGTGAATGTGGAAGAGGGAAACTAGGCAATTAGAGAGATGCCAAATCTGACAGAAAGAGTGAAGTTAGGAGGCAAGATAAAGTCCAGCTTCTGTTGGGTCACATTGTGTTTGAGATGTCCTGCCCCACCCATGGGTACCCGCCCTCCCTGGAGGAGGGACTTAGTGATGCTTGACTGGAAGCTGGGATGGGAGATGGAGATTTGGAGGAAATCTGCTGCACCCAGGGAAACTCATGAATCTCCAGGAGGAAAGGTGGACAGAGACTCGAGCTCTTCTTTTGTCAACATTCCCCTGGCTGGCTGCGTGACCTTGGGTGAATGCCGTACTCTCTCTGGACCTGTTTCCTTATTTGTGTCACAAGGAGTTTGGACTAGGAAATCTCCAAAACCCCTCCCAGTTGTTAGTACTACATCTAAAATAATTTTTTATTAATTGAAAGTCTAGATTTGTGCTCACTTCTCTGTGTGACCTCAGGAGAACATTTGCTCTTTGAAAGCAGGGACAGATGTATTTTTTTTTGGTCCATTTTTATGTCTGTGCCTAGCAAAGAGAGAGAAGGAAAAGGGCAGGAAATGCATCCTAGCTGACTGTTCTTCGGCAGTGGTGTCTTCCCTACTGAATTTCCCTGGAGACCTTTGCCTCTGTCCATTGGAATTGTTCTTATGGCTCAGACTTAATCTGTCCATGATGCTGAAGGCTCCTTCATGGCTGAAGGGTCGAACTTTTCATGTTCATTCCCTTATATTGACATATAGGGCCCTTCACCACTGCCTCAGCAGATGCTTAATCAATGATGTTCCTTTTAACTATTTGTTGATTCAGTAAAGCCTTTATTGGGTCTAGTTTGCACTAGATCCAGTTCTAGGTTAATGATGTCCTTGAATTTATATCAGTTGGGAATTTCCCTGTGTTTATACAACAGGATTCCTCCCGGTGTGGCCCTTTGTATAGATTACGGGCAAGGCCCAGGCTATTTTCTTTTCTTGGGTTTTATTAAGCTCTTGCTGGCCCTCACCAACATCTATTCTGATCTGCCTAGAATGGTTCCTATTACTTGACCCAAACAACGCTCCCTTCCTCTCCACCCCCCAAATGCATGGGTAATGTTTTGTCAGGTAAGCACTGACTTCCAGGACATACCAACACTTTCAGGGACAGTGTCCCTCCTCCATCTGTCCACAAATTGTCATCCCTGGTTATCGAAATTGACCTGACCTAATGCCTTACTGGCACCATAATGGGGAGGGAACATACCCCCTAGCAAAAGGCTCTGGTTTGATAAATAGCTCTACTAGTCTTAAATAGACCTGAGGGCCCTGGGGCTCACTGCCTGCCTCTACCCCTTACTTGGGCTGAGTCACTTCCCTCTGTAGTTTTCTTCTGTCATAGGCAACTCGGGAAAATGGGGAGCTAGGGGACCCTTGTAGTGGTTCATCAAGTTGGTTGGATAAAAGATATATAGGAGCTCTGATGAATCCAGTGACTATTTGTGACTCCAGGGACCAGAGATGACATGTGCTCCCCATGCCAGAGAGGTGACAGATTCAGGGGACAGAAGGAGATGGATCTTTTTATAAATAGCTATTGAGGGAATTTTTAGTTCAGATTATGCATATTTGTTATAAGAATTTGTTTTTATTTTCTTTTTTTCAATTGGATGCAGGTAGGATGGAGAAAAAAATTAATTTCTGTTCATTTAAAAAATAGGGATATGGGGACCAGGGACTGCTATAGACGGGCAACATTCCATGCCCTTTCAGATGAGGTCACTGTATCCCAAGAGTTAGTTACTGTTTTATTCTGCTACAACAGCCCCATCATGAAATGTTTTTAAAGTAAAAACAAAGCACATCAATAAAACTTTAAAACATATTTTAAAAATGGAGGGGTATGGATGAAAGGAAAGAGGAAAGGAAGCAAGGAAGCGAGGGAGGGAGAAAGAAAAGCAGGAAGAAAAGAAGGAAGGAAGGAAAGAAAGCAAGAAAGAAGGAAGGAAAGAAAGAAGGAAGGGAGGGAAGTAGGGAGGAGAAGGAATTGAGGAAGGAAAGAAAAAAGGATAAGGAAGAAGGAAAGAAAGCAAGAAAGAAGGAAGGAAGAAAAAAAGAAGGAAGGGAAAAAGGAAGGGAAGGAGGGAGGAAGGGAAAGAAAAAGGGAGAGAAGGAGGGAAATAAAAGAAGAAAGGAAAGAAAGAAAAAAGGAGAAGGAAAAAAGGAAGGAAGGAAGGAAAAGAAGGTAGGGAAGAAAGAAGAGCTAGATGAGGGGGTCTTAACCTTTGTGTGTGTGCCAGGGGCCCATTTGGCAGTCAGTCTGGTGAAACCAATGGACCCCTTCTGAGAACCATGTTTTTAAATGTATAAAGTAGGATTAAAAAAGAAACGATTGCTAAATAAAGTTATAAAAATACTTCTAAAAGTAAGTTCATGTACCTGAGGTTGGGAATCCCTGGACTCGATGATCTCTCCTCTCTGGAGGTCTTTTAGCAGAGATTAGATAATTATTTGGATATTTAGTGGTTTTTCAGGTATGGTTTGGTTGTGCTGGGGGCCACCGATGTCCACTCTAAGTCTGAAATTCTAAGATTCTATGATCAGGCCAGGACATCAGTGTCAAGGTCATTTGAGCCTTGGTCCTCAGGGCATTCTGAAATGTGGCCTCCGGTTCCTTCAGAGCAGCCAGGATCTGCCCAGAGGTGTCTTGGATCTGCTCCCCACTTCATCTCTGATGGCCCCATCCTTCCCCTGCCCCAACCACCCACCCCCAATTGTTGCTGAAAATACAGTTAGGCTTTCACAACATGATGTAATGCAGTATCATGTGTCCAGGGCCCTTTTCAATTCATTCCATCTGCTCACACAGAGATAGCGCTGAATGCAGCCCCATCTGGCCAATCGGGGCCTCCTCATTCCGGGAGGGACCACAGCTACCTGTTGCTAGGCTACTCTAGCAAACAGTGTCTGTTTCTAAATCTTTCTTCTTAAGTGAAGAAACTGCTGCTTTTAAATGTCCAAGAGATGGTTACAGTGGTCTCAGAATCCTCTCACTTTTTCCTGATGGTGATATTTCTGACTGTCTTAAAGGAAACAGCTACCAGCCTGCAGTTCTGTTGTTTGTTGGAGACTCCAGGAGACTCCAGGAAAGGTCTTGTTTGGGGAATAGGCCGAGCAGGATTGGATCTGTGGGCACCAATGGGCAGGCTCCATGTCCATGGGCATTCACCCACGGAGGGGGAATATGTTTACAAGCTGGCAGCTGGGTTGAGCTGTCCTTTTCATATTCAGAGACTGAGGGAGAAGAGCAGGTACAAGGGGGGGTGATAGGTGTGGAACTGGAAGGACGTCAGAGTTCTCTTAGTGCAACCTCCTCCCTTAACAGATGGGGACACTGTGCCCCCAGAGGTTAAGGAACTTAGCAAGCATCCATACGACCACAGAGAGAGTGGCAAGAGTGGGGTGCAAGCCCTAGCTCTTCAACTTCCAATTCAGTCATGTTTCCACTGGGACATGAGACCCCCTATATGCTACATGTGGATTTGAGGTAAAGATCCTCTTCCTCCCTCCCTTTCCTTCCTTCCTCCCTCCCCCCTCCCCCTTCCTTCCTTCCTTCCTCACCCCTTCCTCCCTCCCTTTCTCACTTTCTTCCTCTCTCCTCTTCTCCCTCCTTCTCTTCCTTCCTTCCAGCTCTTCAGGTCAAGTTGTTCAGTCAGTCATCCTTTTTTTATTTAATCACCTGAGTAGGTTCCTTTCAAACTCCTTGGGGGGGGAGAGAAAGAGAGAGAGAGACAGAGAGAGAGAGAGAAAGAGAGACAGAGAGAGAGACACACACACACACACACACACAGAGAGAGAGAGAGAGAGAGAGAGAGAGAGAGAGAGAGAGAGAGAGAGAGAATGGTGATGATACTTATGGGTGAATCTCCTGGAAGAGATAGGAAGGGATGGAACCATGAATCCAAATAGAAGAGTTACCTTTGGTGAGAGGAGCCACTTTATCAGAGATTGGGGCAAAGGGTGAGAGAATATGGGATACTCTCAATGGATTTTGACCTGTAGAAAAGGGAGGTCTTGTCAAATGTACTTATTTGCTTAGTAAAATGTGAGGTGAAGTCTGCTTAGAGAGAAAGAGTAAAAGGTACTAGATTTGAGGAGTGAAGAGAAGGTTTGGAACAGTCATGAGAAGAATGTCTTGCAATGGCAAGGGCTCAATTAAGATGACCTAACAAATTTCTAGTCAACTTCACCAACTTGGCTGTGTGACCTCCTTTAGCTTTGGTGGGAGGAGAGAAGAAAGATGGCGGGAGTAATCAAGGTTTGGGGTTTAGCCTAGCATTAGTGGCGATAGAACAATGGAATCATGCCAGGGCACATTCTAGAATGGAGGAGAATGTGCAGTTGAACTAGTTAATTCAATGGTTAAGACTTTTAAGGAGGGGGGCCATGTACCCAGAGAAGTCTGGAGAGCCCCAAACTATGGAGGGATTGAAGAGGACCAGGAATGACTTTAGAAGGCTGTGCTCCTGTGACAAGTGGAAGGCTAGGATATGGGCCAATAAAGGAATTTTAGAGCTTTTCACCATAAAAGTAGAATCCATAAAGCCTGCTCCCTGAAAATATCTTCCAGATAAATTTGATTTCCCAGCACCAGGAATCAGCAGTTCCCTATGGAGACCATTGGGTACTACTGGGATATACAATTTACCTTCTACATCTAAAGGAAAATAACAATAAAAATGTTCAATGATGCCTTTTGTTTTAATGTCACAGCTTTTTCCAGATACGTAATATCCCACTCCTTGATTTCAACATGGAAGCCATCCTTATAAAAAAGAAAATGAGTTAAAGAAAGAAAAAATGAATTGTATTGTGATCACATCTGAGAGTATATTCAACACTCTTCCTCCATAGACCTCCACCTCTCTTTGGAGAGGAAGCATAGAATCCAAGATTTGCAGAGAGAGGGACCTGTAGTGTCTACTTAGAGTTCAACCCAGATTTAAAGAAAGAGCCCCTCAATAACACACCAGAAAAGTAGTCACCCACCCTTTGCTTCAAGACATCCAGTGAGTGGGGGCTGGCTCAGTCTCTCCAAAGGCAGCCTTCTCAGTTTTGGAATACCTGGAATCCTTAGGAAGTTTTGTGTTGTCTTTCCCCCCTCCCCTCATTCCCCCAAAGCCAAGTTTGCCTCCTTACAACTCCTTCTCTCCCATTGCTTTTGGTCTCCCTGGGGCCAAATGGACCAAGTCTATTTCCTTTTCCATATGATAGCCCCAGAGGAAGCTAGGCTTTCCTACTGGAGTTTTCTCATTCTTTTTAGTTGCATTGCATCAACCACCAGCTCAAGGCCTTTCCCCATCTTGGTTGCACGTCTTTGGATGTTACACAGTTTTATACCCTCCTTCACTAGCTCTGGTACCAGAACTGAGCCCACCTCCAGATAGAGTCCATCTGGACCTCAGTGGAACTCAAACTTCCTGATTGCTGGAAGAGATGCCTCTCTTAATGCAGTCCATGTGGGCAAGAGGATTTTTTTTCCTGGCAAGGGGAAGGGTGGCTACTGCATCACACCACTGACAAAATAAATTTGCAGTCCACTAAATTCCCAGATGTCTTTAAAAACACACATTATCTTAACTTACCTTACCCAGCTTGAAACTCCCAGCTGCAAAACTTATTTTCTGAACCAAAATGTAAGGTTCTAGGTTTACTCCTCTTACAACTAATCTTTTTTGATTCAGCTCCATGTCCTAGCCCATCAAGACCTTTTTTTGGATCCTGGCCCTGTCATCAAGCACGAAACCAGGCTGGCCAGTTTTGTATCATCAGCTAATTAGATAAGCCTCTGTCCAAACCATGGGTAAGCACACACAGGGCTAAGCATGGATCCTTTGGCCACTCCACTAGAGACTTCCTGTCAGCTCCTCATTTACTCTTCTAGTTGGGCCATTCTTTCATACCTGAATTGTTATAATCACAGGACTGTCTGATGTACATCTCTACCTTTTCTACAAGAATAATGAATTCTTTTATCAAATACTTTGTTTGAATCTATGTCAACCATTTCTAGTTTTCCTCTAAACTACCAGCTTTGTAAACCAAGCATAGAAGGAAATAGATGAAGCCAGGGGCTAGAAAGACCACAAGGAACAGAGTTCCTGCCCTTAGGGAGCTGACATTCTAAGGGATTGCCGTCAGAAATGGAGAGAGAACCCTGATACAGAATCAAAAGTAAGGAAGAGAGATGTTTTGATCAATGGTATTTTCAAATCATTTAGCAGTATCTGGCCCAGGGTAGCCACTTAAAAATGCTTACTCCATTCTAAAATGAGATCAATATTATGACTCTTCAGGTGATGTAAGGAGAGCCCCACTATTGAGGGGATCAGGAGGTTCCAGGGCCACTGAGGATGTCCAAGGGCACTGAGGCCATCCCATACTTGGACCAGACCCTTCTCTAGAAGAGACCTGGTTGGTTGGTTGTTGTCCTTCATTCTCGAAGAGGACCAAAATGACATCACTATGCTTGAATCAATGTTCAATGTGTCCAACTGTGGCTGTTCAGGACAACACGAGCTTGGAATGCTCTACCATAGGTCGGGCACAAATAGTCTGTGTGATCATTTGGGGTGGATACTCCAAACTTGCACATCCTGCATTTCCTTTAAGCTGTTTCAATTCTGCCTTGCTCATAGAGCACAGCACCTTCTCTGATGCGGGAATGCCATGTTGAGTGGTCCTATGCGAATGTCTCCCATGTCACACCATCAATACCAATGTTCTTGAGAGAGACCTTGAGAGTGTCCCTGTATCACTTTTGACCACCATGTGAATGCTTTCCCTGTGTGAGTTCTCCATAAAACAGTCCTTTTGGCAAGCAAGTGTTTTGCATTCAAACAACATAGCCAGTCCATTGGAGTTGTACTCTCTGAAGCAGAGTTTGAATGCTTGGCAGTTTGATTTGAATAAGGACCTCAGTGTCTGGTACCTTATCCTGCCAGGTGATCTTCAGAATCTTCCTAAGACAATTCAAATGGAAGCCATTCAGTTCCTGGCATGGCACTGGCAGACTGTCCAGGTTTCACATACAACAATGAAGTCAGCACCACAGATCTATGGACCTTCAGTTTGGTAATCAGTCTAATGCCTCTTCTCTCCTATACTTTCCAAGTGGTTATCCAGCCTTGCCTTGGAGATAAGAATGAAGAACTCCCCATTCTGTGGGGCACATCATGCTGCTTTGGGATGGCTCTGACCACCAGGAAGGCTTTGCTGTTGTTCTCCCCATGGGCCGACCCCAAATCTCTCTGGCCACAACTTTCCTGATTGTTCTTTGACCTGATTTTTGGCGTCAAGAAGAGCAAGGTCAGTCTCTCTTCCATGGACATCTCTTTAGATGCTTGAATGCACAGGTGCCATTGTTGTTCATCCTTCATTTTCAAAGAGGACCAATGATGTCTTGACTGGTGCATGAACTGGATTTAAGTGAGGCAAGGCTGTCCAGAGTCATCAGCTTCACTCTCTCCTCCAGTGTCATCGACATCCAGTGGCAGGACAAACGTCAGGATGACAGCGATGGCTCAAGATACACTGGAGGACCTTGGCATCTTCCATGTTTGACCAAGCTCTTAGGCCTCCATGAGCGCCTGTGTCAGCTGCCTTCATGGCTGCTCTTCTCATCCACCCATTCTACCGGAGAAGTCTTCACATGCTTGGGGTGTGAGGTCTGTTGGTTATCCTCAGCCTGGTTCAGCCCATCTGTGCATATTACAGCTTCTTGGAGCCACAGGTGAAAGTGGAGCGACAGGTGGGTGCCAAAGGTGGAGGAGCAGCCCTCACAGCAGAGTTCTGGTCTTCCCCAAATACCCCCAGGCCTCCCAAAGGTGGCTGAGCAGCCCTCACTCCAAAGGTTCTTGTGCCCCCTGAACACCCTTACCCCAGAGATGTCATGGATAGGCATAGATGGGTAGAGGATAGATAGAGGTTCGAGGCCTCCCCGGACACCCCATGCATTCCACTCCAACACTATCAGGTGTCTAGAACACCAGACCTGAAGTCAGGATGATCTGGGTTCAAGTCCTTCCTCAGATACTTCCTAGCTGTAAGACCCTGGCCAAGTCACTTAACCTCCACCTCAATTTCCCCCTCTGTCAAATGGGGATAATCATGCCACCTCCCTCCCAGGATTAGTGGGAGGATCAAACCAGATTGTCTTGGTAAAGCGCTTGGAAAACTCTGAGGTGCTAGAGAAATGCATCGTTGTTATGGCTTCTGTTTGGCCGTGCAGACGGTTCTGTCCCCAACTCTTCTCTGATCGAGCAGGCCTGGCCCCTTCACTGCCTCCTCCTACGAAACGTGTCCTGACTATGCTCCCCGGGGGTGCTCCCAGCCATCACGGCCCTTCTCAAATTGGACCATCTGTCCAGACCTGATCATAGCACTGTAGACGGACAGTGGGCTCTTCCTAATCCTAGCATAACTCTGGATTGCAGCCCAAGACGAGCTTTCTTGACTCTCCCATCCCGCTGTTGAGTCCATTGTTCAGTTGTGTCTGACTCTTCATGGCACAATTTGGGGTTTTCTCAGCAGAGATACTGAAGTGGTTTGCCATTTCCTTCTCTGGCTCATTTTACAGATGAGGAAACTGAGGCCACCAAGGTTAAGTGACTTGCCCAGGGTCACACAACTTGTAAGTGTCTAAGACCAGATTTGAACTCAGAAATATGTCTTCCTGCCTCCAGGCCTCCTGCTCTGTGCACTATGGTGCCACCTAGAGGCCTTCCTATCCCACTGCTAACTCAGCTGGAGGTTTGCAGTCCACTAAAACCCCCAGATCTTTTTCAGACAACCTGTTATGACCACCCCCTCCTCACCCTACAAAAAGAAATGTGGAGCAAGTCTGTGGTTGCCCAGGCACATGTGGTACTAGCCCAGGAGAAGGAGGCCCAGGGTGTTTGATGGACTGTTCAGTAATTTGTTGAGTCACCTTCCCAATTTCATGCCATTTACCCTTATCAGAGCTGTATCCTCCTCTCCAGCTGTCATCTGAAATGTCCATCTTTCCTCGACCACGGATTTTCAAACTCTAATGATGTTTGTTTGTTTTGATTGAACAAATATGTCATGGGCCCAAGGGAGGGCATATAATTGGTTACAGGCTGGTTGGTGATGGGGAGGGGAGGGGGTGTCCCCTCTATTTTCCAGAGATGGGATTTGGGGTCCTGACAGCAGGGGAGAATCCTGAAGCTTGATCAAAGAGAGCGCCTTTAGCTGCCAGTCTCCTCTGAGGAGCTGGGAGGGGCCCCGGGCACCACTGAGGCCCAAGTTTGAACAGAAGTTTAAAACAACAAGGCCCACTCCAATTTTCAACAGGATTGTTTAATGTTCAAAAAACGGAAAAAATCTGCCCTTCCCCCCTCGTAACCGCAGGAAGCAAGGCTGGATCAGCAGGGAAGGAGCCCGCTGGCCTCCTGGGCCTTGGCTCCAGAGGGAACAGCCCCAGGGTTCTCCTTTCATGGCTCCGCATCTCCCAGCCCATCTTCTGGACCCCAAAACATGCCCAGAACTTGGAGAAAAGATCCTGAGTTAGGGGCTTCTCTCTCCATCTCATCATCTCATTATTTTCCCAGCACACACTGGGAAAGGAGGAGGTCCTCGTGCCAAGAGCTGCTCCGGATTCCAGGCGATGTTTTCCAATAATTAGGAGCTCCAATGAGTCTCTTAAGGACCCTTAAAGGGTTCCATATGCAGACAGCCAGATGGAGCGAAGAGATGAGCACTCTTCATTTCAGGCAATGGAGTCTGACAGCTCACATCCTCTGGCTGGCCATTGGAGAGCTGGCCACAGGGGTCCGGGCAACGTGGCCATCGGTACCTTCAGATACTCCCAGCTCCTTTTGGAGAGGTGTGTGCAGGTGAGGTAGTGTGCAGTCTCCTCCTGGCCCCCACAGGGCTGACCTGGCTAAGAAGCTTACCAGCCAAAGGACAGGATTGAAAATGAGCCTCCAGGCTCATTATTTGAGCCTCCCAGGGGATACAGGTCATCATAACTTAGGAAAGAAGGAAATGGGCTGATATTCCTCCATGGAGCGGTCCCGTAAATAGCAGATCCTTCCTGGACACTCTGTTATACCAGTCTTTAGAGACAGGAAGAGGGCCTGAGCCTGAGATTCCATTAGGAAGAGGAACTCCCAGATGAGTAAAGTCCCTCATCCAATTCAGATATCCCTTCTCTGAAAGTGATAGCCTGCTGGAAGGTGAGATCTCAAGAGCAGGGGTCAAGGCCTTCATTTATCTCAGGTGTGGCGTGCAGTCCATCAAGAATGTCTGTGAATGGATACATGAGTTCACAGGGCACTTGGAGGTTAAAGGACCTGTCCACAGTCACCCCATCAGTCAGTATCTGTCAGAGGCTTTACTGGAGCCCAAGTTTTCCTGGCTGTGATGATGACAAGGCCATGACTCCTCTCTGGCCTTAGCCCAGAGACATCCAAACTCTTCCTGGCTCTGGACTTGGCCCTTCTCAGCTCAGCACCTGCCCTAAGAGCCAGGCACACGTACCTTTAGGCAAAAGCACCAGAGCAAAGCTTCTTAAGAAATGAGAGATTCAGGAGGTCACTACAGGTCATCGAGTACAATCCTCCCAGCTCTCAGAGAAGACTGAGGCCAAAACAGGAAGGGATTTGTCCCTGGCTACACAGTCAATGACAGAGCAGAGATTCAAGCTCAGGTCAGCCTCGCTGATGATCATACTGCCAGGTCCTGGTTCAGTTACAAAAGGGCTTCTCTCCCAAGAATTCCATGAGGGAAGTGGGGTATAGATCACCAGGCCCATTTTACAGATAAGGAAATGGAGACTCCCAGGGCAGAGCCTGGACCAACTTGAAACAATTGGCTCCAGAGCCAGGAGCTCTTTACTCCTCGACTATCCACTTTCCAATTTCCTCTATACAGACTCGTTGCAGGGCATGGGGTTGCATAAACTCGTGTGTAAGGGAGAGACCTGTTGAAGTCTTTTTACCACACCTGAGAGGTAGGTGGTAGAGTGGACAGAGTGACGTCACAGGAAGCAGGAAGACTTAGGTTCAAATCCTCCCTCTGGCATGTATTAGCTGTGTGTTCTTAGGCAAGGGGCTTAAACTGGCCTCAGTTTGCCCATCTGTAAAAATGGGGATCTTATGAAATCCATGTGAGCCTCAGACAGGGCAGAATGAGCCCCTGTGGCTGCCTCCTCTTTGCACAGTTTGTGCTGTGGGGTGGGATACAAGATTGCCCTTCATTGGGTATGTCAGAAGCTGGGGCTCACATGAGCGTGGCATCTCGGTGGCTGAGGCTGCTGAGCTATGGGGGCCCTGGCACGGACCTCCGCCCGCAGCAGGAGATGATTAGGCAGAGACGCCTTGCCTCCCGCTAACATCCCATGATTCATGTGGCTGTGCCCTTGGGCGAGAAGCTGCTGCCCAGCAGCTACCACGGGACTGGGCGGGAATCCATGGGCTTAGCTACTGGGCCATTTGTTTACTCTTTACCGAGATCAATGGGAGTATGCCTCTGCCCGTGACCAGTGAGGAAGGAGATCTGGAAGCCTCGGTGTCCAGGGAGCACGCGACCTGAGCTGGCCAAGGTCTCTGAGGTGAGGCGCAGCAGGGTGCTGAATTTGTGAGTCTGCTACGCTCTGTGCCTCGACTTCCTGTCCTGCAAAATGAGGGCATTAGCGTTCACAGTCTCAGAGGCCCCACCTGGGTCTGAATTCTAGGCTCCTGCTCCGACCCCTTCAGTTTACAGGTACAGAAGCTCAGACCCAGGGAAGGGAAGAAGGGTGCCCAGGATCACACAGTCACCCAGTCTCCAGGGAAGGATTCGAATGCAGGTGCCTTGACTCAGGAGTCTGCACATCGGGGACTCGTGAAGAGGACTGCAGCCTGGGAGGGAGGACCCAGGGTCTAAGCCCTCACTCCACTGACTCTCATCAGTCCTTTGACTCTCCTGGCCTCAGTTTCCCTCAGATGTCCATCATACATGATGATTCTGGCTTAGCCTTAGGCTTCTCAGCAGTAACAGAAAGGTCTTTACTTACAGGATCTCTAAGGTCTAACTTGGATAGTTGAGGCAGAAGTAGGTTTGTTTTATAGAATATTGGAGTGAAGTAGGTCAAAGGGTATCTAGTCCCCCCTTTAGCCTCTGCATGAATACCTACCAGGATGAGGAACTCACTACTTCTAGTGGCAACCAATTCCATTTTGGAATACCTCCACCTGTAGGGATTTTTTCCTTATATTTGTCTGCAATTGATGGCAATAGCAGCCTCAGTTTTCGTCTGTGAGTTGTGTGTGTGGATCTTCCTTTATCAATAGTCCTTGGGGTCCTGAGAACCCACAGCTCCCCAAAAGCCCGCTGGGTTTCCTGACTCCATTCTCTGCCTGCCCTGGTTCCACAGAGGGTTAAATTCCCTCCATTTCAGGCCCATCTGCTGTGTTCTGGGTTGCTGGCTCACATTAGAATCACAACAAGGCAGGAAACCACAAGAGTGAGTTTCTCATGGAGGGAGGGCATCTGTGCCCAGCTCATGTGACCAGCAAGCACTTAGTGGTGCCCCCCCTTGTGTTACTCCCTCCATGTTGATCAAACAGCTTTGACATCACAAACTGGGCTGGGCTGGGAAAGCGCATCATCCCCCTCCCCTCCCTTCCAAATGTGGCTTCTGCTTGGACCCCCTCAGGCTGTCACAGCTTGAGAACATCTCATGGAAGGGCTGTGCATGGGCTATTACACAGGGGTAAACTGAGTCTGGGAGGGAGGTTCCCCCAGCCGCTGTGAGTCAGAGTTTAGACTTCCCCCACCCCCACCATGGGCCTGGGTCTGTTGGTCTTTCACCCACTCCGTGTTTCCCTCATTCTCTCTTGGGCCCCAGCTCTGCAGATTTACAGGCCCTTGAGGGGCCTGGGGCTCACACCTGAGCTGGAAGCACTGCTGCACAACAGAGCCAACGAGGGGGCTCTAGGAAGTATCCAGCCTCTTCTCTCCTGTCTTTGCCCCTCGAGCCTCACTTTTTCACAGTGCCTTTGAGGCTGCATGGTTTCATGAGATCCTTATAGCTGAGAAGGAGGTACTACCATGACCAGTGAGCCACTTGTGCTCACACAGCTTGGGAAGAGTCTGAAGCAGGACGTCTGCTCCAGCCTCCTTGACTCCAGGTCCAGCTCTGTCTCCATAGAACACCCTGAGCATGAGGATCAGCCATCAGCCCTGAGCAGGGTGCAAGGGGCATGGTTGGAAGCCCCTTAAAGTCCTGTTTAATTAAGCCCCTCCCTGCAAAAACAAAACAGACAATCTTGCCTTCAGGTGTTAAACAGTTTGATCTGTCACACAGCCAGGAAATGACAGAGCCAAGGATTTGCTGGCTCCATTTCTTCCCCATATAAATCCTCCAATGGGTCTAGATTCCTTTGCTTAGACTGAAAGGTCTGTGAGAGAAGAGATGCCCAGGCTCGCCTGTCTTTGAGACACTCAGGCTCACCTGCCTTTGGGACAGTCTGGCTCACTTGCCTCCAGGTCGCCTGCTCTCCATAGCCAGCACAGAGGAGGGGGTGCTCAGGACACCTGGGGAAGGTCGCTGCTTGGCCAAGGTCATTTCCCAAATCCCTTTTAAATGTTTGTTGAAGCCAGAAGGGGTTTCTCTTTGAGGCTGGCCTTGGCATATCAGTGAATGGGCACAGGGTCCAAGGTTTGGGCTGGAGCTTGGAATGGGAAGCCAAGCCTCAGATGTTCCTGGAGGGTGTTTGAACCTCCTTCACCTGAGAAGGATGATAGTAATCCAAAGACTAGGATCCCATATTTCTACATGTCTCCCTCCCACCCCAGGAGATAAGGATCCTGACAACAGCATGCATTTCCACAGTGATTCCGGGTTGGCAAAGTGCTTCCATTGTGACTGTGCTGGAGAGGAGGCAGACAATGGCCTGCTGGTGGCCCTGGAAGGAGCTCTTACCCAGGATCCAAACCTCAGGGGGCCTCCAAGGGCATCGCCAGGGAAGCAGAGCATCATGGGGTCACAGATCAAGTGTCACTGTCTGATCCTCTCCTTTTGCAGATGAGGATGGGGAGACTCAGAGATGGAAAAATGACTGGCCAAGGGTCATGCAGGCAACAAGGCCACTGCATTGTACTGTGGCCAAAAGGATGGAGTCCAGGCTCAAGAGCTGAAGAGCTTGGTTCAAATCTCGCTTCTGCTACTCAGGACTTAAACTACCTTGGGCAAGACACTGAACCTCCCCGTACCCCACTTTCCCTATCAGTAAAATGAGGGGCTTGGACTCAATGGCCAGTGTGACCATTTCCAGTTCTAGAGTGATGTTCCTCTCATCCCCCTTCTTCTTGGACCAGTTTACATGGCATGTAACCCATGGCCATGGCCATGGCCATTTCCCCAGGCACCATCTTGCTGGGTGTCAGTACTCAGTGGATTTGTAGAACAAAGTTATCTCTGTTATCACAGAGATGGCATGAACGGTGCAGCGGATAGAGTATCCAGACTGAAGTCAAGAAGCCCTGGGGGGAGGAGGTGAAGAGAGAGACAAAGACAGAGAGAGTGAGAGAGAGAGGGAGAGAGAGAGAGAGACAGACAGCCAGACAGACAAAGACAGACAGACACAAAGAGAGAGACAGAGAGACAGAGAAGACAGAGACAGACAGAAAAACAGAGACAGAGATAGACAGAGAGAGACAAACAGAGACAGAGAGACACACAGAGGAGAGATAGACAACAGAGACAGAGAGAGACAGAAACAGACAACAGAGACAGAGACAGAGAGAGAGAGAGACAGACAGACAGACAAAGAGAGACACACAGAGGAGAGACAGACAACAGAGAGACAGAGACAAAGAGAGAGAGAGATGGAGACATAGAGACAGAGATACACACAGAGAAACAGAGACACAGAGATTGGGACAAGAACAGACAGATGACAGAGACAGAGAGAGAAGAGAGACAGAGACAGAGACATACAGAGAGAATCAAAGACAGACATACACACACACACAGAAACAGAGGCAGAGACATAGAGACAGAAACAGATAGACAACAGAGAAAGAGGAAAGAGAGAGGAGGAGGAGGAGAAGGAGGGGGGAGAGAGAGAGAGAGAGAGAGAGAGAGAAAGAAAGAATCTGTACCAGATGCCTGAATAGCTGAAGCCCCTCTCATTCTCAGTCTCTAGGAAAAGAAACCAGGGGAAAAACCCCAAAACACTGAAACACCCCAGTGAACAGGGGCATGGTTGTCCCATTCATGGAGCTGTTTGAGGAAAGAAAATTCCCAGACTTCTTTTGTGGTGTAACCATAAAATTCTAGACTTTTAGATCTGAGACCTTGGAGCTCTTCCATCCCATAGGGCAGTACAGTGATAAATGGAAACCATAGTCTCTGTCTTGCTCACCTCACAGGCACATTGTAAGTGTTAGATGAGATAATGTCTGTTAGACAGCCTGGTACCATTAAAGTGATCTCCAGATGCAAGGTTCTGGGGATGCTCTGGGACTGGCTCTTCTTTAGATACCAGGTGGGCTAGATGCCTCTGAGCTCCATTCTAGCTAGGAGATTCTGTGAATCTAACCTTATAAGATGACCCTTGGCCAGTAATTTGCCATTTGCTCCCCAATGCGTTACTCTGTCCACAATGTTCTCCTGTCTCTACATTCTATAGCTGAATAAACATTAGGAAAATCTTCATGGAATCAATTCTAAACCTTATCTGCCAACACTTTTTTAATACCCACTCATATGCCTTGGGCATTTGATGACTGATCATGGAACACTTTGCATATTGGCCATTTGGGGGATATAACAGTTTTGAATGACATCCCCAAACTCTGAAGACAGTAAGCATCAGACTCAAAGCCTTTCTCACTTGGCATTCCAAAGTGAGGGTTCCATTGGCATAGACTTTGAGACTCCACAAGCACCTCCATGCCATCCTGATGAACTCTTTGGTGGAAGGTGTGAGCATGAGCCCACTTAAAGATAGAACCTTGAGGCTCGTCACTGGCAGATTGGCCACTGGGAGATTATGGTTTTGATGATGGCAATGCATGCATGAATCCAAGAAAAATGGCACATAGTCCTGTGTTCTAGTGCTGTAGGGATGTTAGCAGTGGGTCAGGAACCCAAGCCAGACCTCAACAAAATCAAAGACCATAATGGACAAAATGGAGATGCTCAGATAGAAAGGTGAAGTCCTTTCAGGAGTAAACAGAACAGTCTACACCTTAGAAGGGGCCTGAGGTTTCGAATAGTTCAGCGACATGTGAAAAGGCCAGAAAAGACAATGAAATTTCCCGCAGAGAAGAGACTGACTCAGTACAATTGTCCCCCATCGCTCATTGGCATAATACTCTGACATTAATCTCTCAAATAATTATAATAATAATATCAGTAACAGTAAGAGCTGACATTTATATCATGCTTACTATATTCCAGGCATTATGCTAAGTGCCTTACAATTATCTCATTTTTTCTTCACAGGTGCTATTGTTTTCATTTTACAGATGAGGAAACTGAGGCAGAGATGAAGTGACTTGTCCATCGGTATCTGAGGCTGGATTTGAACACATCACCTCTGTGACAAACATGTGCTCTACAAATCCACTGGGTACTGACATCTGGCACCGCGGCACCAGCTGTAACCATGTGTCATGATAAGCAAAGGTGGAGTCCTTCACTGAATTTATTTTTATGCATCGAACTTGAACTTCTTCTATATACCGAAAAGCAAACTGCATGGAATGAAGATGCCTAGTCTACGTAAAATCCTCTCCTTATGTTCTACTTTGGAATCTGCATACGGAAATGCTCATTTGCTCATAAATTTTTAAAAATTTATTTCAGTATAATGATTAGAAAATACTGTATACAATCTCATTAGCTCCAGCCTGACCTATTGAGACAAGCTGGTGACTCTGAGAAATGAGAAATGGACAAAAGTAATGTCATTGAATCTGACTACCAACATGTTTTAGAAAATAGGTGATGTCAGAGTGACTCAAGGGAGGCCAGGCATCTCTAAGGCTGGAAGATGCCTCAGCTCCTTAGCAAGCAGAGATACACATCAACCTACATCTGTACATGACCTAGAAGACAAGACCATGGAGCAGAGGTCATTTACCTACAAACCAACCAAACCAAAGCATCTGTGGAGCATTTGTCAGACATCAAACATTTATTAAGTTCCTACTATCTGTCAGGCCCTATGCTAGGGAGACAAAAAAAGGGGCAAAAGATGGTCCTTCCCCTCAAGGAGCTTATAATCTAATGGGAGAGACAATGTGCAAACAAATATATACAAACAAGCTATATGCAGGGAAAATAAGAGATAATTAGCTGAGCAAAAGTACTAGAGTTAAGAAGCATTGGGGAAGGGTTGAGAAAGGGTTAGTGTAGAAGGTGGTATTTTAGTTAGGACTTAAAGGAAGCCAGGGAGGTCAGTAATCCAAGTGGAGGAGAGAGAACATTCCAGGGATGGGGGACAGTTAGAGAGAATGCCCAGGACTGAAAGACAGAGGGTCTTGTTTGTGGAGCAGCCAGAAAGTCAGGGGTTTGAAATGTTGGACAGTAAGGAAAAAGAAGACTGGAAAGGGAGAAGGGACCAGATTATGAAAGCTTTGAATGTGAAACAGAGCGTTTTGAATTTGATCCTGGGGGCCATAGGGAGCCGGTGGAGTTTATTCAGTAGGTGTGTGACATGGTCAGATCTGAGCTTTAGGAAAGTCACTTTGGTGGCTGAACGGAGGACAGATTGTAGAGAGGAGAGACCAAAGGCAGGCAGCACCCGTCCACCCCTCTTACCCAGCAGCTACTGCCATAGTCCAGGACAGAGGTGACACCAGGGTGGCGGCAGGGTCAGAGGAGAGAAGGGTACATATTTAAGAGATGCTACAGTTGAGCCTGACAGCTCAACTTGGAAATGGCAGGGCAGGAGGGGATGAAAGAGAGTGAGCAGTCCAGGATAACTCCTCAGCTGTAAGCCTGGGGGACTGGAAGGATGAGGATTTTTGTTGTTGTTTAGTCATTTCAATTATATCTGACTCCTCATGACCCTATTTGGGCTTTTCTTGGCAGAGACACTGGAGTGGTTTGCCATTTCTTTCTCTGGCTCATTTTACAGGTGAGGAAAGGGAGGCAAACAAGGTTAAGTCACTTGCTCAGGGTCACATGGCTAGTAAGTATCTGAGGCCAGATTTGAACTCAGAGTTTATTGACTCCAGGCCTGGAACTCCATCTACTTCTATCTAGTCTCCCTAGGATGAGGGTGTCATCACCAATAATGACGATGGTAGGAAGAAGGGGGAAAGATCATGAGTTTTGTTTTAGACAGAATGAGTTTAAGATGTTCACTGGACAACCTTTTTGAGATGTCTGAAAGGCAATTGGAGATGAGAGACTGGAAATCAGCTGAGAGGATGGACCACGATTGGGAGATTTGAGAGTCCTTAGCGTAGAGATGGTCATTAAATCCCAGGTTGATGAGATCACTGAGTGAAATAGTCTAGAGTAAGAAGAGAAGAGGCCCCAGGACAGAGCCCTGAGGGGGACACCCATGGTTAGTTAGCAAAAGTGACCCGGAAGGGGATCCAGCAAAGGAGACAGAGAAGGAGCAGTCAGAGAGGTAGGAGGAGAAATGGGAGAAAAAGTATCCTGACCACCTAGAGAGTGTCCAGCCTGCCTTGGTAAGGCCTAAGGCCACTTCTCCATGTGAAAGAGGATAAATGATGAGAGAGGGCCAGAAGGTACCAGAGTGATGGGAGATGACGAAGAGGGAGCACACAGAGAATGGCTTCCATGTTTGTTTGGTAAAATATGAGAACAGTCATTGACTGTAGCTGGTAGAGCCCTCAGTGTTGTAAACTAAAAATAAAAAAAAATCTGATTAAAAAAAAGAACACAGAACATGGAATGTTAGAGCTGGTGGGGACTTAGAGACCATCTTGCCCAACCCCCTAATTTTATAAACTATGAAACTAAAGCCTAGGAAGGGCTGGGATCTTGCCTAAAATCCCACAAAGTATCAGAGCTGGAACGTTGCGTTCTGTCCTGATGACCTCATAGAATAATGACATAAATAATCATTCCAATTTTAGCGAGTCAGTCAACAAGCATTTATTAAGCACCTACTATATGCCAGGTGTTGTGTCAAACTCTGGGGATCCAAAAAGAGACAAAAGACAGGCCCTGCCCTCAGGGAGCTGCCATCCACAATGGGAAATAATTTGCAAATAACCGTGCACCACCAAGCTATGGACAGCATGAAATAAAGAGTGTTCATAAAGCCTTTTTCCCACAACAGCCCTGCAAGGCAGAGAGCGCATGGGTTATTGTTTCCATTTCCCAGATGAAGAAATGGAGGCTTGGAGAGACTCTGTGATTGACCTGATGTCCCACCACAAGTCAGTCCTGGAGCCAAGGTCCTCTGACTCCAGATGCAGCACTCTTTGCACTGATGCTTCTGGGTCTCACGGAAATCACTCATCTGCGCCATCTTGGAATGCTCAGGAGAAATGAGGAAAGCATGCAAGGAGGGGTTGAGGTGGGGAAGCGGCCCATGCTGCTGTGCCCCATAGAGCAGATTTCCCAGCATGTCAAGTTGGGAGAACTCTGGGAGCAGAAAGTTAATGGTCGGAATGACAACAACGGTTATAATTTCTCTGGTGCCAGTTGGTTACAAAATGCCTTATCTGTGTTATCCTATTGGAGCCTTTGAACAACTCTGTAAATTAAATATTATAGATTATTAGTCTGATTACTGCATTTTAACCAGAATTTTACAGGTGATGAACCTGAGGCCAGAGAGGTTACACCCCATCCTTGCAGTCACACAGATGGTAAGGGCTGGGGATGGGATTCCCACTCTGGGTCACTCCTTGCTGGTCACACAGCCGGTGAGGGCTGGGGATGGGATTCCCACTCTGGGCCATTCCTTACTCCAAGTCCAAAACACTGCCTGGGCTGTATAGTGTCAGAATTGGTCACTCAGGTAGAGACTGGCCAAGCAGGAATTCGAACCCAGCTCTCTGACTGCAAACCTCGATGCTCCATTCCTCTTCTCCACTTTAGGAAGCTCCGGTTCCAGGGGGGCTCAGTGTCAGAATGGATGAGGGTGAGGGATGGACATAGCTTCTCTGGGGTCATGGCCAGGCCTTCTCCCACCATGCCATGGGCCATAATGACGGGGCCCTGGCCTCTGCATTTAAGTTGAAGGGAGATGCAGTTCCTATCTTTGCCCCAGCTCCAGAGCATTGTCATCCTGTGATAAGAGAGGAAGGCACTTCTGGCTGGTCCAGCCTGTGAAGAACCTCTCTTTGGCTATTTCTCTTCAGTTTAGTGTCTCTGTTTGTCCAGCACATTAGGCCCAGAGAAGAAGGCCACACCTGGGACACAGACCTGCTCCATGGATCCATGCCACAGTCTCCTGCAGTTGTGACTCTTCAGGGACAGTGGAAGAAATGTCTTTTTTCCCCACAGTGAAATGTACCCTAGGAGAGGGGACAGAGAAGCCCCCTCATGCCTAATCTAGATTCACTTCTTCTCCCTCACAGAGAAGGCTCCCAAAGGCAGTGGTGGAGAGGTGAGGGTAGAAACTGGCAAGAATCAGAGGGAGGGTCCAGTATTGGAGGTGAGGGGGAAGAAGCAATTACTTGGCATGATCTCCACGTGGGGCCAAATTGTGAAGAATCCCAGTTTCCAGGGTGCAACTCCATATTCTGTTCAGCCCAATATATCATGAGCTTCTGATGTTCCTGGAGACAATCCTGGTTTTTCTCAGGGTTCTATTTTCAGGGTTGGCACGAGCAACTGTCAGTGGACATTGGAGGCAATCACTCCTCACTCCAGATGCAGCCTGGAGGTCATCACATTTCAATGAGTCATCTTTTTTGTTTGTTTGTTTTAAAGAGGAAGCCCCATGGTATCATCCATAGGCTATCCTTGACCAGTCAGCATTGGGTCTGTTTTCAGGTGGGGCCAATGATCCTATCAGATGAGGGCAGGGTCACTGCCCAGGGGGATTAACACTTGAGAGCACCCAGTGTGGAACAGTGAGAATCCTGGAGTTGGCATCTTCGGATATGAGTTAGAATCCTGGCTCAGACACTTGCTCCCTGTGTGATGTTGAGGAAAGACTGGCTTCGCTCTGTGCCTCAGTTTCCCCATTGGATGAAATGATCTCCCAACTCTCAATTCTCATGACTTCCCCAGGAAATCTCTAGTTCTAGCTCCTTTCCCTGGGTCTCCACCGCTCTGACCCACAGCTACATCCTCCACACCTTCTGACTACATTCCTGCACCAGGCCATGGCTTGTCTACCACTCACCAGTATCTTCTGTGGTGACATTCAAGGAATTACAGCTGCTCCCAGTTGTTCTAGTAGTCAGTTAACATGTGTTAAGGTTCATCTCTGTACCAGACTAAGGACTAAGTACTAAGCCCAGGAGAAACAAAGAAAGGCAAATGATGGACCACAGTCTGCAGGGGGAGACAACCTGAAAACATTAGAAGCAATCAAGCTACAGACTGGGTAAATCCAGAGGGAAGGCCCTTGGGTTAAGGGGGCCTGGGGAAGGTTTCCTTTAGAAGGTGGGATTTTAGATAGGACTGGAAGAAGCCTGGGAGGCAGAGATGAGGAGGAAGAAGGTGCCAGGAGCTCTCCTTTTCAGGCTTCCTTGAAACCACAGATCAAAGCAGAGTCTCAGAATTTCTTGGGTTATATCGCTCCAATTGTATTATTATATTATGTATTATTATATTACCCAAATTGCCCCTCTTCTACTGCAAACATGGCATTGAATGTCTTAGAAGGAGACAGAGCAAGAAAAAAACCAGGTAAGTGAGATGGCCTACATAAAGTACTTCGCAAACTTAGAACGCTGTGGGAATGCTGGCTATTCCCTGGGGTGGCATTGTCTAAGGAACCCCCGATTGACTTTTATCTATTAAAGAAGGTTGGCACGTTCTCTGGAACTTAAAATCTCAGAGAGTGGCCTGGGCCACTGGGAGGTTGACTTGCCTAGGGTCATTCAACCAGGATGTGGCTCATGAAAGAGACAGGTCTGGAACAAGGTCTTAGCTCTGAGGCTAATTCTCTAACCACTAAGACTTTAATAATAATGAATAATAACAGTTATTATCTTAATAACTAACTTCATATGGTGCTATAAGGCTTGCAAAGCACTGTACACAGAACTTAATATATCTATAAAATTATCTTTGAGGGTTTCCCAGCTCATGTTCCTTCCAATGTGGATTTCCTGGTACTGAGCTTGGTCTGGCTCAACCATGTTCTTTATTTTGTGTGCCTAAATTACATTAATGACTCCTTCAGTCAGGGACTGGGGTGATACAGGCAAAATGTGAACTTTCTCTGTTCTCTGCTGATGAGGGCAGATCACTCGGAAGGCTCACGTTTCCATTCCATTTTTATTCTGTTTACCGTCCTCTGGCCAATTTTGGCTATGAATGTCCTTAGTGAGGGAGATGGATGTCTCAGGTCTGATGCTGTGACATTAACTTGTCTTTGTTACTCTCTCTTTTTACTGCTCTATGAGGAAATGCAGCTTGGAATCTTCCATTATCTGCCTGCAGAATGTTTTAGAAGTGAACTTTTATTTATTTATAAGCAAACTCTAAATCAATTTTGCTTTTAACTGACTAAGCTCTGTTCTTGGTAGGGAGATCAGGCATTAGCTGCTTAAGGTTATTTCTGGACTCTTTTTTCTTCCTTGTTGTGACAACTGCTAGATGGTTGTTGATGGGTTTTTTTTATTGTTGTTGGTGCTGTTCAGAACTGTGATATCATATATATCATACACACACATATGGTTGTGTGTGTGTGTGTGTCTAATGGTAGCCATCTCTAGGGTGGGGGGGAGAGAGGGAAAAAAGTCATATGATAACTTTGTTGTGTATTTGAAAAGAATAGTAAGTTGTACATAATAGGATTCATAGTTTCAGGTGAAATCCTCTGTTTTTCTAATTCACTTTGCTATAGAAATGCTTGTTTTATTTCTTAAGTGCAAAATAAAATAATATTAAGAAATTATTCTGCTCATCTTTATATACATATATGTCCAAAACTTTGATGTAGACAGATAAGAATATATATGTATATGGCACATACATGTCATAATATAAATATATATGGATATGTTATCTAAGTACTGATTTTAACTATTGTTCTAAAGAGTCAATGGTCTGACTGCAGAGGAAGTGGTTATTCAAGAATGCCTCCTATGTTAGTAACCAGACTTTCCCTCTCAGTTAAGATAGAGTCAGTCCCATTTTTTGCAATGTTATCTAATTTATTGAAAAAAAAAACTAACAGCCATTCCCTAATTAATAAATGGTCAAAGGATATGAAAAGGTGGTCACTGAAATTTTCCATTTCATCTCTTTCTGCCTCTTGGTTGGTCATGAAGTCTTCCTCCATCCACAGATCTGAAAGGCAATCTCTTCTTTCTCTAATTTATTTATGATGACCTTTTATGTCTTAGTCATGTGACCATCTAGGATTTATGTTGGAAAGCTATCCAAGCTATCAACAGCCATATGAAAATATGCTCCAAACCACTAATAATTAGAAAAATGCAGATTAAAATAACTGTGAGGTTCCACCTTCCAGCCATAAGACTAGCAAAGTTGATAAAAATGGAAAATGACAATTGTTGAAGGGGCTGCAGTAAAACAGGCACATGAATGCATTGTTGGTGGAGCTGTGAATTGATCCAGCCATTCCAGAAAGCAAGTTTGAACTATATCTCCAAAGTCATTAATTATTCTTTGACCCAACGATATTACCATTAGGATTATACCCCATAAAGACCAAAGAAAGAAGGAAAAGTCCCATAAGTACAAAAGTATTTAAAGCAATTCTTTAAATATGACAAAGAACTAGAAACCAAGGGGATGCCCATAAGGTGGGGAATGGGAGAACAAATGATGCTATATGCATGTAATTATAATAGTAAAGGAGATAGTTTAAGAAAATCTTGGGAAGACATTTGAACTGATAAAGAATGAAATGAGCAGAACCAGAAAAACAATTTATACAATAACATTGTAAAAAATACAACTTTGAAAGACCTAAGTGTGTGATTAGCATAATAAGCCGCTATGATTGCAGAGGACTGATGATGAAAACTGCCCCCTGCCTCCTGAGAGAATCAATAGACTCAATATGTAGAACAAGAAACATGTTTTCCCACCTGGCAAACATAGAAAATTGGTTTGCTTGTCTATGCATATTTGCTTACAAGGATCTTCTTCTTTCTTTTTTTAAGGGTGGAGGTCATAGAGAGAAAAAACATATGCTAATTATTAATTAAATATTTTAAAATTAATTAATACACAGTAACAGGTGCATTAGCATAAGGGATCAAGAAAGAACTAGGATAGGAAGTGGCAGGTGAGTTTAGCCTTGAAAGTAACCAGGGATTACAAGAGATGGAGGCGAGCTGGAAAGGAGGCACCCATTGCCAGGACAGTCAATCTGAAGATACGGAGATGGGAGATCGGATGCCATGTGTGTGAAAGAGCATATGTGGGTGGATCATAGAATGCATAAAGGGAAGCCATGGAGAATCAGCCTGGAAAGAGAAGGTGGAGGCAGAGTGTGGAGGAGATTACTTATATTGGATCCTAGAGGCCAGAGCCATTGGAATTGATCAACACTGGAGGAAATCACTTTGGTTGCTATTTGGGTGATTGACTGGAGATGTATCCAAGGACACATATGTGCATATATTGGAGAAGGAGTGTGGCATAATAAATAGAGAGGCAGTCTTTGGAAGACCTGACTAAGTCAAGTCTTGACTTTGACACACACTGGCTTCATGACACTGGGTCAATCTCTTAAGCGTAAGTCAGTCTAGAAAACTTGAAGATTAAAGGTTGCAGAAAAGGTGCATATTGATATTGGAAGAGAGAGTTTCCTTTTCTGGAAGTTCCCTACACCAAGAAAATCATAAATCTGAACTGAACAAAAATGCTATTTATCTAAAAAGATATTTACCTATTTAACTAAAACTTTATCTTCTACAAAAAAGCCTTTCCTGACCCTTTTAATCCCAGTGCCTTCCATGTCTTAATTATTTCCTATTTGCCCTAAGCTTGCTTTATACACATTTGCCTGTTGTCTAGATTGTAAGCAAGGGCTATCTTTTGCCTCACTTTTTTTAATCCAGAGAGCTCAGCATAGGGCATGGAAGAAAGGAGACAATAAATGTTTCCTATCTTATTTTGGGGGGGAATAGGGTATCTGGGGTCTTGATTTCATCCTTCTTGCTAATCACCAGGGTGGAACACTCTCTACTAAAGTAAGTCAAGAATTTCTCTGTCCCCTTCACTCTTAAAAAGTTACCTGGGGCACTGAAAGCTTAGGTGACTTGCCTGTGGTCACACAGCTACTATGTAAGAGGCTGGTCTTAAAACAGGTCTTTCTGACTCTGAAATGGTCACTCTAGTCACTCCAAAGTGCCATAACAAAGATCCAACTAATTTAATCTTTCATTGGGAATACTGTGATGGGGAGAAAGAGGTCTAGATAAGGAGTCAGGAGATCTGGGATCTGGGCCTCAGTCACATGGTTCTTTTTTCTCCTGGGAACTTCTTATGTTGCTGGCTAGGATGGCCTTTCTTCTCTGTCTTCTCTAACACAGTTTACCCTACCCGTGAGCACAGGCCTTTAAGGGCCCTTCCAGCTCTAAAAGCCATTATCCTATTATCTTAACCATGTCTTAGGGACTCTATGTTGATGGGCTGTAATTGGACTGGGTGGCCCAATTACAGATGGCAGTTGGTAGAGTCTCATTTGGTCAAAGGGCAGAGAACCAGGCATGTCATATAGTGTCGTATGGACATGTTAAAGCCAAGGTGGCTGCAAAAACCTATTTCTCTTCATCCAGACCTATTTTCTTTAGCTTCCATTACAGCACTGGACACATGTTCCTGTGCCTCTGACTCCCAGGAGTCTTGGTTCCCCTGCTTCCACCACGAAGCCCTTGTTGCTGTGGGACCACTACCAATCAATCGATGAATCCATGAACATTTTCAAGGGCCTGTTATATTCTAGACACTGTGCTAAGCTCTGGAGATACAAAAAGAAGCAAAAGTCAGTCCCTGTCCTCAAGAATCTTACAATCTAACAGGGAAAATAACAAGCAAAGAAATATATGCAAATCAAGCTATATACAGGATGTATAATCAACAGAGAGAAGGCACTGGAATTAAGAGGGGTGGGGAAGGCACTTTGACAGCAGGACCCCAGTCCCCAGGGAGCAGCCCACCAGTGGGGGCTCCTGGTTTGCATTGGAGAGGGCAGAGGCTTAGCAGGTGAGAAGGAAGAAGCATCACCAAGTTGCAACACTGTAGGTGCAGTTTGGGGATGCTGTCTCTTCTTTGATTTAGACATCTGGGGAAAAGTGCATTCCCATGTGCAGATGAGCTGAATTAAAAAAAAAGATTCCTGAGATGAGTTAGAACATCAGGCCAAAGGGATTCCTCAATATTTCCATCCTATTGTTTTAGTAAGTAATCAAGCCACACCTAGGAATGCATTCCCCATTGTGTAGGCAAGTGAATGGTCACAAACTCCAAGCATGTGCTTTTGGGGGTCCGCCAAGATTCAGCTACCCTCAAACTTCACCTCAGCTGTTCTGGCTTTGTTTTGTTGCTCCAGAATCTCAAATCCAAGGGGCACACCCTCAGAGCCGAAGAACAGAGAGGAGAGTCCCTCTTCCAGACCGTCATGACCAAAATTCCAATGTCAGCCTAAATACACATTTTTTTGTGTGTGTTTGGCCAAATTGAGGCATGAATTATGTCCAGTTATCAATAGAAAGGAAGGGATGTGGCTCTCTGTAGGTCCATATTTTCCCTCCAAATTGTGCTGTTGGCAATGGCCTGACAGAAACATGCTCAGCGTGTGCCAGGATCCAACATGCCAAAGGAGATAAGATGCCCTTTGAAGTTGCTGAGACCATGCTGGGTAGAGTTGGCGAGAAATCAGTCACGAGGAGAAAGAGTCCAGAGAGATTTGTGAGCCTTGTAGTGCTTTCAGTTCTGCCATCTACCTTCGTGTCTCTGCTTCCTCATCTCCCACTCACTTCTTCATCCCTCTGCCTCCCCACCCCACTCATTGGGATCTGCTTCAGCCAAGGTCATCGAAAAGCCATAAGCTGTCAACTACAGTGGTCTTTCCTTCCTCCCACTCATTCCTTTTAGCCCCTGAGTCCCTTAACATTATTGACTGACCTCTCCTTGGATTCGCCTTTGGCTTGGATGACACTGTGGTTTCCTGGTTCTGCTCCTACTGCCTGACCCTTCCTTCTTGGCCTTCTCCAAAGGGTCATCATGAGTATCCTAAGTGAAGGTGTCGTCTTCCCTGTACCCCTCCCCCCAATCTCCATCTGTCCTCTCTTCTCTCTCTTCCATACACACACACACACACACACACACACACACACACACACGTCCAGCAGTCAAGAAAAGCCTGGATCCTATGTTACTCTTTTTATATTTTTAAAAAAATATTATTTATAGCAACTCTTTTTGTGTTGCCAAAGAATTGGAAATCAAGGGGATGCCCATCAATTGGGGAATGGTTGAATTGTGGTATATGAATGTAATAGAATACTACTGTGCTACAAGAAGTTATGAGCAAATGGACTTCAGAATAACCTGGAAAGACTTATATGAACTGATGCTGGGTGAGGGGAGCAGAACCAGGAGAACATTATACAGTTACAGACACATTGTATCTGTGATGACTAACGTTGATAGACTTGGCTCCTCTCATCAATGCAAGGTTCTGAGACAACTCCAACGGACTCACGTTGGAAAAAGCTATCTGCATTCATAGAAAGAATTACAGAGTCTGAATGCAGATTGAAGCAAACTATTTGTTCTCTCTCTCTTTTGTTTTGTTTTGTTTCTTCTTTCTCATGGTTCATTCCATTGCTAATAATTCTTCTTTACCACATGACTACTGTGAAAATATGCTTAATGTGAAGGTATATGTAGAGCCTATATTGGATTATATGCATCTTGGGGGAGAAGGGGGAAGCTCGTGCAACTGAATGTTGTAAACTAAAAATAAGTAAATTAAAATTTAAAAAAAATATTTGTACATTGTTTTTAATACCTCTTATAAAATCTTTGAATCTCAAAGAAAATAATTATACAGAAGATCATCAGTTATTGACACATATAGACCTCAACCAACTAAAGAACTATTAATTATATATTAAGAACAGAATATAATGACATTTTAATATAATTTTCACTACATATACATCAATTGTATGTAATGGGGGTTTGGTGCATGCCAAGCCTACCTAAGTTTGCCTCACCTATGGAGAAGATGCTGGAAGACTAGACCTACTGCATGTGAGAGTAACTTTTTCACTGGCCCAGTAATCAGAAGTGTCTTTAAAGTAAACTGAGTCAGCAACAGTGGTGGCTTTTTCCTACATTCACATGGGGGGGTGAAAGTCTCCTTCCCTCACATCACAAGCGAGTGTGGATCATCTCTAGCCCCCACACACATGATCTCACTCATTTCCATCGAGGTCAGTAGTAGAAGCCAGGGATGCTAAGCTCAGAGAGGAGAAGAAGCTGGAGATATTGGGAGGAAAATGAGAGCTGTCTTCAGTCATGAGATGGATGGGCTAGCTTTGTTCTGCTTGGTCCCAGAATGCAGAACTAACCAGCAAAATGCAGATTTAAACTTGAGGCTGGGAAGAGTTTCCAGCCAAGGAGAGCTGAACCCAACTGGCCCAGGGCTGCCTCAGGAGGCCTGGAGGCCTTCAAACAGAGACTGGACCACAGGTGTCAAGCATAAAGTACTGGAGAATCTGGCTTAGCTGTAGACCAGACTAGATGGACTCAAAAAAGTCGAGGATTTTAGGATTCTACCAGGAAGGGCTAAATAGTGGTATAAAAACTGGACTTGGACATAGGGAGGCCCAGTTTCAGGGCCTGCTCCAACCCACCCTGCAGAGTGACCTTGGAAAAGTCCTTTTAACTCCTTAAGGCTCTGGGACTGTAAGTTTCAGAAGAGTTGCCGCCTATATCAGAGAAGAGAATTTCCATACCTAGTGATGACATTGAAGGTATGGACAAAAAAATAAAAAATCCCATATAATTATTAACCAGTGTCCTATCAAGCCCGGATTATTTTTCTTGGCTGAGGTCCTTTTGTGAGGCTTGGACAGCCTAGTCCCACTGTAGCCTACGCATCTGAGCCTTTCAGGGTCCTGGCTGTGTCTTCCTCTCTTCCTATGGGGCTGTGTTCAGTCCCAGCAAAGTGTCCAGGACAGCCAAGAAAGCCTGAAGAGCTTGCCATGGTGCTCTAGGAGTGGGAGGCACAGATGAAGCCCTACCCTGCTTCTAGGCAGCCCATTGGGGTCCAGAGCCAGCCCAGCCCTCCTAGGGAATACCCCTGGCCCACAAAACCCCAGTGGCTTCCAGAAGAGAGCTCTAGACCAGCAGGAAGAGGACCTGAGTTTGAATCCTTCTACTGTTGCCAACTGTGTAATTCAGACTCTGGGGCTCAGTTTCCTTCTTCAGACAGCGAGCCTACACTGTCCCATTCCTGTGACCTCGGCACAACAGGGAGAGTTCTGGCTTTGGAGTCAGAAGTCCTGAGTTCCAACTCTGCCCCTGTCCGAGATGTAGCCCCCATGTTACATTGGAGTAGCTGGTGTAAGGCCCCTCCCAGCTTCACATCTCTGGTCTAGCCTCCAAGGCTGTGGCTTGCTAGAGCTCTGCGTGCCTTTCCATACTGGCTTTCTCCCTAAGATAGCTGGAGTTTGGGCCTCATTTGTCAGAGTCACAAGATGAAGCCTCCATCCAGGGTTTCCCAATGTCTATGGTCATTTGGCCAGAAAACACCAACCTGGGGTCAAGAATCCTCCTCATCTGGGCATCTGTGGCTTCCTCCTTCCACAGTTGCTGTAAGTATTTGCTTAGGACAGGAGGGGGAGGAGGTGGGGGCCTTGGTTCTCTCCTCAGAACTTGGCTTCCAGCTCCCCAAATCCACTCTGACTGCCCCGAGCCAGCCCTGCCTGGGAAGCGAGGTGGTCAGGGAATTGGTAAGGGACAGCGGAAAGTTTTCTTCTGCTGTTGTTTGTCCGGGTTGCCAGAGAACTGTTGTATCCCACTGGTCTCACTCCATTATCCAAATGTCTAAGGATCCTAAGTGGTTTCGTGGATGGAGACAAAGGAACCTCCAGGCCTGGGGGCCGACCCTACAAAGGATGGCCCCACCCCACTTCAGGCAGGAGCCAGAAGGGGAATGAACCGAGGAGCTCTAAAGGCTGCAGTTTGGGGTTGGGGGCCCCAAGAAGAGAATCAGGCTTCAGTTACCTGATTAATAAGGGCCACTGAAGACAGACTTGAAGGGTCTGTACCATAGACTGAGAATGGTGAGACTCCTGGAGTTCATGGACTCTCGATTCCCTAGATTTCTTTCTTTTTTCTCAATTACTAATATATATATATGTGTGTGTGTGTGTATATGTATATTTTCTTTCCCTCCTACCTCCCTTCCTCCCTTCCCTTTTGGGGTGGCAGGGCAGTAAAGAAAAGGAAAACCCTTGTAACAAATATAGTCAGCCCACAAATCCCTGCATTAGGCATGTCTCCTTCAGCACCCGAGACTACCACCTCTCATTCAGGCGGTCGGGAGTCAGGGAGCTCAGCTCATGGCTGCTCCAGAACTGAGGTTGGTCGTTGTGTCAGCCATAGTTCTCAAGACTTTTAAAGATGTTCATGTTGTCATGCTGGGACTTGTTCTGGGTCTGCTCATTTTTCTCAGCCTTCCCATTATCCCCTTATCTTACAGATGGGGAAACTGAGGACCAACAGGGAACTCAGAAAACCAAATACCAGAGAGGGAGGGGCTGGATAGACACCACTTAACCTCCTTCTTGAACAAAGAGGGAAACTGAGGCCTGAGACATGAGTGACCCAAGTTCACTCTCCGTAGAAATGAAATTCTGGAGACTTGACCAGAGGTCTCCTGAGAGCCCAAGGCTCTGTCCAGAGTCCCACAGTGATTTTCCAGTCTATTGCCCTGTCCTCATTTTCTCCTCGTTTTTAACAAGGAAGCCATGGTGCAACAACCTAACTAAATTCAGTGAATGAGCCTTTGCTGAATTCCTGCTGCTATATGCACAAGGCCAGAGGCAGTCTTACATGGTGGACAGAGAGATCGCCTTGGATAGAGGGAGACCTGCGTTCCAGTTCCTCCCTGGCCAATGCTGGCTGTTTGACCTCCCAATATCCTAGGGAACCCTCCTGGACTCTAAACCTTGACCTTTAGAGGGAGCCACCCTCACTGGGATTCCTACATGCCAATGAAGTCACAGGTCTTAAAAAGGAAGCGGGGGAGGGAATAAGCATTTATTGAGCTCTCGCTGCATACTAGATACTGCTCTAAGTGCTTTAAGTTACAAAGACAAAACCACAACAGGGCTTTTATTTAATTTTAATTTATTAAAAGGTCTTGGAGGGGGGCACTATCAGCTGAGGGGGTCAAAAAAGCTTTCATGTAGAAGGTGGGGCTGGAACTGGGCTTTGGAGGGAACCGAGGCTTCCAAGAGGACCCCTGAGATCTCCGAGAAGTAGTCCCACTCTAAGTGTGGGCTCACATTGATGGCCTCAGGTACTCCCATGGGATCCCTAGATTCATAACTCAATGCCTGGTCATGATCTCAGCCCTTGGACTTCTTGTCATTCCAACATCTCTTCTGGGCCTCTGTGAAAGGTCTGGGGGAGGTGACACTTGGATTCCTGAGCTGCCCGGGGGGGCAGGCTCAGGGTCCAGCCTTGGGAACAGACCCTGTCCCTCTCTGGGCTTTCCTGGGACAGAATCTGCCCCTGCTTGTGATGCTTCGGCTGAGCCTTCGAGAGCCCAGGCTCCCCCCAAGGCCGGGAAAGGGATCTGGGAAGGGCATCTGCGCAGGATTCATTTATTTCTTTAGATATACATAGGGAAGATTTTGAAAAAGATGACCCCATTGTCAAGGCCATCCATTCGTGCCTTTCGCAAACACTCAACTTTATTTGGGTCTCTGGAGGTCAAGTTCCTGGATGCGCCAACCTTTTAAAAGAAGCAAAGTTGAAATGAGAGGCAGGCCTCCCTTCAAGGAGAAGGATGAATGATCCCACTTGGGGGGAGGCAACGCCCCCTGAGCTGCCTTGGCCCCCGGCTAGAGGAGTCAAGAGGGAGGGAGAGCCCAGGGAGGGGGAGCCCAGGCAGGGAGGAGGGGGAGCCCAGAGAGGGAGGGAGGGAGGGGAAGACCAGGGAGGGAAGAGGGGGAGGCCAGGGAGGGAGGAGGGGGAGGCCAGGGAGGGAGGAGGGAGAGGTCAGAGAGGAAGGGAGGGGGAGCCCAGAGGCGTCCATCCTCGCTCTGTCAAAACATCTTGAACTATTTTTCAAACATTCTGGGTTCATCAGAATCCAGCCTGGCCTCTGCCAAGCACTTTTGCCTTAATTTTTAAGCCCCTGTGTATTTCAGGGGAAATTTAATCTGGATGTTTCTGAATCGTTTCCATTAAACTCGTCAGCGTGGTGTTTTGTAAGAGCTGTTTGATGCCGGAGGAGTCCCGGCAAACCAGATGAGAAGCCTTTTCTGAAGACACAGGAAGCCTCGCTCAGGCCAAAAGTAAACAGGCTCCGGGCCTCGGACCAGCGGAGTGTCAGAGCTGGGAGGGGTCTTGGAGGGCACTGAGACAAAGCGGGAGGACAGTGAGAACGGTGGGAGAACGTCACATAGAGAGGCAAGATTAGAACCCAGAGCTCCCGACTCAGCGTAGTGCTTTTCCCGTAGTGGTAATAGTAATAATAAGGAAGATGATGTCCATAATAATAAATACTAATAGTCAGAGGCCGCTAGGTGGGCCAGAGGATAAAGTGGGGAATTTGGGAGTCAGGAAGATGAACTGAAACCTAGCCTCAAATACTTACTCGGTGGGTGACCCTGAGTAAGTCAAATGTCTCTGTCTGCCCCAGCTTCCTCACATGTAAAATCGAGATTATAGTATATTCCTCCTTTATTTAAGAAAATCCCCATTTCCCACCAGCTACTCAGCTTTTGGACTTCTCCATCATGCTCCCGCTCTGGGTAGCTTCCCCACCCCCACCCCTTTTCAGATTCCTTTGGTGTCTTGAGTTCCCCAGTTAGATTGTAAACTCCTTGAGGGCAGGGACTCGTCTCCCTTTCCTTCTCCCCCTCTCCCTGCCTCCCTCTTCATCTCACTCTCCTCCCCCCTCTTCTCCCCTCCCCTTCCCTCCCCTCTGCTTTCCTCCCCTCCCCTCTCCTCCCATCTCCTCTCCTCTCTCCTATTTTTATCCCCAGCACTCAGCACAGAGTCTGGCACATAGCACATGTCTAATGTTTATTGTCTGACTGACTCTCCAACAGGGTAATTTTAAGGATCAAATGAGAAAACACATGTAAGGTAATCCGCAAACATTAAATTCTTATGTAAATGCTCCCTATTATTATAAAAATGGCCCATATTCTACCTGTTTGTTTACCTTGTGATTGAATGCTGGAGCGAATCTCTGCACTTTCTTCTCAGACTTTATCTTTGAGCCTGGTGCCCAGACTGTTTCTCTCTAGCCCAACTTTGTCCTCTGGTCTGAGAGACTCATCTGAGAGGCTAGGATCCCCTTTGGAATCTCTGGCTCACCACATGATGCTTTTGGCCTCTGACAACTCAAGGGCTGCTCCCTTGCCTTCTTTCCCTCCCTCCCTCCCTCCCTAGAAGGAAGGTTCCAACTCCCAACATTTGACCAACTGACTCTGTTCCTGGTCCGAGTCTTTGCCTCCATCCACTTAGCAGGGATGGCTATTATGGGACCACACGGGCCATCTGGCTTTGTTTGTTTTTCACAGCCAGACTCCAAAGAAGGGTCTTCTGCACTCACAGCCTCCCCTTCCTCATCCTCATTTCCTCCTCACTGGCCGTTGGGCTTCCCACTCCAGCCCTCACCTGCTTCTGCTGTTTCCAAATGAAGCGCTAACCTCTATTACTCCTTGGGTCAAACAGAATGCTGTCTGACATTCATCCAAAGCCCTTCATAACCTGCCCCTTCCCACTTTTCCAGTCTTTTGTTGCCTTCTCCCACCATGTCTTCTTTGATCCAGTGACCCCAAACTCCTGGCTGGTCCACAAGACCTTCTGTCTTTTGACTGTCCCCCTCCCCTGATCTCTGCCTCCCAGCTTCCCCAGCTTTGAATGGCCTCAGCTTACGGCTCATCTTCTGCATGAAACCTTTCCTGCTCTGCCTTAGCCTTAGAACCTTCCTGCTGCACATTATAGAGCTGTTCCCACATCATGTCCCCATAAGACTGGGAGCTCCTGGAGTCTGGAGTCTGGTTTGGTTTTCTTTTACCTCTCTTTGAATCCCCAGTCCTTGGCACATAGTAGGTGCTTAATAAATAAATGCTCACTGACTGACCTCTTCCATGCTAAATGATCCTTTGTGACATTTTTTGTAGCTGTTGAAATCTCCTACTTCAAGTCATTGTCTCTTTCTTCCCTCAGTTTCCCAATCAGACTTCTCCTTGTTTTCTTACCTCACTGACTGCTTCTTCTCCACCATCACTGAAGGAGGAGTTTCTATCTCCTTCCTGCTAATTGTGGGGCTTCCTCAAGGCCTTGTCCTGGGCCCTTCTCTTTCTCCTTGGCTCTCCTGCTCTCCTCCTGACTCTCCAGGCCTTGCCACTGGGCATCAGCTGCCTTCTCACCCTGGACAATCCCTTAGCCTCTAGGCTCCTCCTCCCATTGGGGAATTTCCCCTAGAATGGCAATTTGGGGGATGTGAAAAAGCCAGACAGATCTCCTTCACTCTCTTCCTGGCTTCACGGATGATTTGCCAGGCTTTGCCACCATATACAGTGCCTGGCATACCGCTATGCTGGTTTTGATGCTTTCCCTTTGAAAAATTCCACTGATCTGTGTATCAGGTGGTTTCAACTACAGAATGCAATCAGTGAAAAAATCAACAAAAGCATTAAGCACCTACTTTGGGGCCTGCATTGGCAATTCAAAGGCAAACCTGAAAACATGCCTATCCTCAAGGAGATTACATTCTATGGAGAGGAATAACTTACTTCAATTTATGTTTAAAGCCCTTGGTGATATGTCCCAGACCTACCAGTCTAGATTTATTATGCACCCCTCCCTGCTCACACTCTTCCCTGCTCACACTCCTCCCAGTTCACACCCTTCCCTGCTCACACTCCTCCCCACTCACACTCCTCCCCACTCACGCTTTTCCCTGCTCACACTCTTCCTCACTCACATCCCTAACCTGGCTGCATGACCCAGAGAGCAATGAAAGGGAGGTTTTTCCTATGCCATGTGTTTCTCCTTTGCTCCCCATCCACATGCCCAAGGTTCCTACCAAGAAATGTCTGAGTGGGCCATTCTGAGAAGCTCCCTGCTCTCTGGTGAGTCAGGAAAAGCTGAGTTCAGATTTAACCTCAGACATTTACTAGCTCTGTGACCCTGGGTAAGTCACCTTACTGCTGCCTGCCTTAGTTTCCTCTTATGTAAATTAGAGATAATAATTGCATATACCTCACAAGGCTATTGTGAGAATAAAATTAGATATTTATTCAACACTTTGTAACCTTCAAACTCCTATCTTGAATGTTAAGACTTGCTTTTACATACAACTGGGGAAAAAGTATTTTTTTTAATGATCTGATGTGAGAAAAACTTATTTATTTATTTATCTTAGTTTTCAACATTCACTTTTATAAGCTTTTGAGTTCTAAAGTTGCCCCCTTCTTTCACTCCTCCCTCCCCAAGACAACGAGCAGTCTAATACAGGCTATACACGTACAATCATATTAAACATATTTCCATATTAGTCATGTTGTGAAAGAAGAATCAGAACAAAAGGGAAAAACCATGAAAAATATAAGAAAAACAAAAGTGAAAATAATCTGCTTCGATCTTCATTCAGACTCCATAGTTCTTTCTCTGGATGTGGATAGCTATCTCCTTCATGAGTTGAAAAAGTAAAATATTAAATATTTTATAGATAAAAAACAAAACAAAACAAAAAAACCCAAAGCTTTTTCTTGGACCTGTCATTGATTACCAGTCTTATGAATCTTACCCTTGAGAAGAGCATTTATATGGAATATCTGACTCCAGGTCCAGTGCTTTAACCTGTCACACCACGGAGCTGACCTCATCCAAATTTCATAGGATTTCCCTCCCTCTTCTGACAAAAACTGTAGTAGTATGTCCTGGTTGTTTTCCCATATCCATCCTTTGCATCAGTATGTTCCACCCTCCCACCTCCCTTGGCATGTCCTTCTTCCCACTCCAGCTTTGTAAAATCCTCCAGGTCCTTTCAGGATCAGCCCAGGCACCATCTCTTCCAGGAAGGCTTTCAGGATACCCTCCTATGCTACAGTTCTCACCCTCCTCGACAAATGACCTGCCTCCATGTTTATCCTCCATTAGGATGGCAGTTTCTTGAAGGCTGGAACTGTTTGGGTTCTGTTTTGGTATCCTTAAGCCCAGCCCAGGGTGTTACATAAAGGAGGTGTTTAACAAATACTGGTCTTGATTGAGATGGCCCCTTTCAGGGATGGTACCTGATCTACGGAAATGTGATCAGGGTTAAGGGGTCCTTTGTCACATGAGAGTGCAGCCAGCAGCATAGCTGTGGTTAGCTTAGCGTGGTTTGGGCCAGGACTTAACACTGCATCTAGTACATAGTAGGTGCTTAATAAATGTTTACTGACTTGGAGAATCTCTACTTCCTTTACAATTTTCTCAGCCCACCCGATTTCCCAGGTGGAGGCTGTGCATTTGAGGGGTCTCCTTTGCTAACATACAATTTAGTCAATCAGTCTATAAGTATGTCTAACAGCCGCCTACTGCTAAGCACTGTGCTCAGTGCTGAGGGTACAAAGACAAAAGGGAAGCAGTCCCCACCCTCCAGGAGCTCATGTTCACCTGGGCAGCATGGGGATGGAGGACATGGCATTTATGCAAGAAAGCTCACACAGCATTGATACCAAATGAATCAGCAGCAATTTCTCGAGAGTGAGTGGGCTTGGTCCTGGCAAGGGGGGAGGGGTGCGGGGGATCAGGAAAGGCTTTTTCTAGGAGATAGGACTCGAATGAAGCTATGGGATTCTAAGGGGCCACAGTGAAGGGGTGGGGAGTCTGAAGCACTGAGGCTAGCCAATGCAAAGGTATGGAGGTGGGAGACTGAATGCCATGAATGGATAAGGACAAAGTAATCATTAGTTCATGTGTTGTTCCCAGTTAACTTGGCCCCGTTTTGTAGGTCAGTAGAGCAATCCTAGGTCACCAGGTCCGTGGAAAGATTTTTTGCCAGCTGGCTCTAGGCTGAAGCCACAGATTTGAACCAATAGCCTGGCTAAAATCACACAATGCAAAAATCATGGAATGGCAGAGAGGGAAGAAACCTCAGGGGGCATCTGGTCCAGCCCCTTCTGGAGCAGGAATCTCCCTTGCTGACCAAGTGGTCACCCCATTCTGTTTGAAGGCCTCCAGTGACAGGGAGCTCACTACCTCAGGACACAGCCCTGTACACTTAGCAAAGACCTTGGGCGCACCCTTCATTTTGTGGTAGATGCCCACTGAGACCCCTTCAGACTCTCCATTCTGTGACTGAGGCTGGTGGGGGCAGAGGGCCAATAGGAAAGAGCTTGAGCTGGCCCACATCCAGGAACCACATGCCCTAGGGTGTGGCAGAAAAGGCCACTCCTTACTGGATGACCCTGGCCGAATCCATTTCCCTCCAGTGTCTCAGTTTCCTCATCTGTAAAGGAGTGGCCTCTTGGCTCCCTGCCTTCTCTAACTCCATGCTCCAGTGATCTGTGACCTTTCTCCCTCTGGATTATGATTCTTCACCTGTATAGCTGATGAGATGGGGGCAGATGATGTCCTGGGACTCTTTCAGAGCTAAAACCAATGGCTCATGTCATAGGCCAGGGAGGAAGGGCTGTGGACCCCCCTTCCTGGAAGTCATAGGAGGCATTCATCAGTGAGAGAGAAAGCCAGCAACATAAAGTGGAAATCAAATCAATTAAATGGGACCTCTACCCCCCACCTAGGCAAGGGTAACTGAACTGGGGCCAAAGAGAGGAGAGCACCCACGCCTGGAAACCACAGGGAGCTCAGCTCATCCTGTCTATGAGAGCCCAGTTTGATCTGGAGGGGACAGCTCAGAAAATCCCCAGGTTCCCCCTCCCTCCCCTCTCCTCCCACTGGATCATCTTGCCCCCACAAGGATCCCCCAGGTGTGAAAAAGGAGAAAATGAAGTCCCTGTGGCTGGGAAGAAAGCTTAGCCCTGCCTGGAGCTGGATCCTGTCAATCCCTGGGGCCAGGAACCCCTGGGTCTAATGACTGGGAAGTGGATGGACAACAGTGTGGCCTTGGGTGCCCTCCCCCCACCTCCGTCCCCATTCAAGGATCTCAATGAAACAGAAGGTTTGGGGAATGGACTGCTCATCCTGGAGTCCCACAAGAGGGGTGAGGGGAGAGAGACAGGCTCTGAAGCCATGGAGGAAATCCTAGCTGATCACAAGCCAGAGAGATAGCAGGATTTCTAAACCCATCTAGTCCAGCTTTTTTATTTGCATATGAGGAAATTGAGGCCCATGAAGGCTAAGCCCCTTGCCTAGTATCTGACAGTTATGGAAAGAGCCCAGCATTTGATGCCTAAGGCCATGAGTTTGAATCCTGTCTATCCCACTGACCAGCCAAGTAACCCTCATGCTGGTCACTTTATTTCTCTGGCCCTCAGTTTTTAAAGTGAGCCTCCTACTTAGGAAACATTTATTAAGTACCTACCGCATGCCAAACATTGTGTTAAGCATTGGGAATGAAAAGAAAGCCAAAAACAGGTCCTTCCCTCAAGGAGCTCCCAGTCTAACTGGACAGACAATATGCACACAACTATATACAGACAAGATATAGACAAGATAAATTGGAAATGATGAAGAGAGGAAAAGCACTAGCATTAAGGGGGGGCGGTTAGGAAAGGTTTCCTGGAGAAGGTGAGATTTTAGCTGGGACTTGAAAGAAACAGAGAAGGCAGGAGGTGGAGATAAGGAGGGAGAACATTCCAGGCATGGGGCACAGCCAGAGCAAATGCCTGGAGGCAGGAAGTGGAGAGTCTTGCTTGTGGAACAGCCAGGAAGCCAATGTCACTGGATCACAGAATATGTGGAGAAGTATCAGAAGACAGGAAAGATAGGGAGGGGCCATGTTGTGAAAAGATCTCAGTGTCAAAGAGTCAAATGTCAAACCTTATGTTTGGTACTGGAGGGAATAGGGAGCTGATCATGGAGGTGTCATGGTCAGATCAACGACTTAGAAAAAAGAAACAGGTATCTGAGAGAAGGATGGATTAGCATGGAGAAGAGACTGGAAATCAGTGAGAAGGTTAGGAGTGTGATGGGGCTTTGTAAACTCTAGAATATTGCATCAGGGCAGAGGGGGAATCTGGGAAGTCCTTGAAAGACAGATAAGCCAAGGAAGTTATCATATATGCCTCATAGAAAAGAGTCATCCTAAAATATCCCTAATAGGATCAGTCAGCCTGAAATTGGGAGGTGGGATTTATAGACTCTTTTTCTCATACCTCTCAGATCACAGAAATGATGTTGGCACCCATGGGAGCTGATGGGATCACCAAGGAAGATAGCACAGAGGAAGAAGGGAAGAGGGCCCCAGAGGGAGCATTAGCAGGTATGATCTGGACAAAGGTTCAGCAAAGGAACCAGAGAAGGAGAGGGTGGAGAGGTAGCAGGAGAGCCAGCTATGTGACAGGGAAGAGGAGGAGCAAGAGAGTTCAGATGCATCAGCTTGTTGCGAGAAGTGGATGGGATTGGGGGTGCACAGAGCTGGGGTTGACTTGGTGAGGAGAAAGGAGGAAGGCAGGGTCGGGGGAGCTAGCTCACTGAATGGCTGCCATTTTGTCAGTGAAATAGGAGATGAGCTCTTCCAAACCAGATCTGCTTACCCTTTCCACCTGGCTCTCTTGAATGGCTATTCCAGACTTAAGATTTAATATCAAACCTTTTCCTTTATGCCCATCCCTATGACTGTAGAGGGTACCCCCTTCCCCCAGTGCCCCAGGCTCACAACCTGGGACTCAGTCCTGACTCCTCACCATTTCTCACCCCCATGTCCAATATGGTGCCAAGGCCTGCCACCTTGCCACCATCTCTGGTCAATTTGGCCTCTGTAACATCTACCCAATATACCTCCTTCTTTCCTCTGACCCTGCCCCCACTCTGGTGCAGATACTCATCACCTCATACCTGGACTATGGCAATCCTCCCTCTCCAGTCCATCCTCCACTCAGCCACTGAAGCCCAAGACTGATCATGTCACCCCCTACTCAGTAAACTCCCTATCGCCCTCAGAATCAAATGCAACCTGCTCAGTTTGGCATTTAAAACCCTTCCTTCCCAACCTGGTCCCTTCCTCCCTTTCCAGGCCTCTTACACCTGCCTCCCCTCCACCAACTCTTCAACCCCAGCCTCCTGAGGTCGAGAACATGCTTGTTTCCCAAATCTGCATTTTCACTGGCTGCCTCCCACCCCATGTCTGGAAATCTCCCTCTGGGTTTTCTGGCTTCCTTTTGGTCCCAGATTAAAACCCACCTTCTACAGTAAGACTTTCTCTATCACCCTTCATGCTAATTCTTTCCCTCTAAGATATCCACAATTAATTCTGTATAAAGTTTTCTGCATGATGTCACCCCAATTAGACTGAGTTCCTTTCGGACAGGGACTCATTTTTGTTTTTCTTTTTGCTTTCTGTGTATCCCCAGTGCAGAGCGCCTGACACATAGTAAGTACTTAAAAAATACTTGTTGACACAGTGATCTGCTCTCATCTCTAGCACAGATGAGCACATTCTCTGGGAGACAGAGAACAGCTCCCAGGACAGATGTCTGGCCCCAAATGTCTGCCCATATTCACAAGTCCGTCCATAGAATACCCAGGTGTCCTTGGTGGGAGTCAGCTGATTTCCCAGAGGCCTCCAGCACCAGTTATGAGCCAGACGTGCATCACATTCTTGGGGGTGGATGGGGTGGTCCCCAGCATGAATAACCATCAATCAGTTTCTGGAGGCTGGTCTGGAAAGCTGAAACCAGGAGGCAGTGGGACCTCGGTGTCAGGGGATTGCTCAGAAGGTCACCTTCAATCTGACCTGGGGCACCGAGAATGGCAGCCATCAGTGATGCCTAAGGTTATGTTTTACTGCTAGGCTAAGTCCATTTGTCTTGTGGGGAGAAATGTTTTTGAAAGCATTCCAGAGTCATTGTAGCTAGGTTGGAGCTCATTATTGTGGCTTTGCAGAAGATAGATGGCCAAGGGCTCTGTTGTGTCCATCCCGCCTAGCCCTGACCCCATGGGCTGTGCTATTGAGAAGAGGTTCCCACTTGACCCTTTGTGCACATGTGAGAACACACACACACACATACACACAGACATGCATGAGCACACACACACACACAAATATACATCTGGCTTACTAGTTGTATGACTGAACTTCTCTGAACCTCTGCTTTCTCTTCTGTAAAATGGATCTAATTATCCTGGCAATATGGCTTTGGAAAACTTAAAGCACTATAGATGCGGGAGCTGATATTATTATTGTGATAGGTTAGCAAACACATGGGGGGAAATTGTGCATAAAAGTCATTAACAAGGCAGGCCCTGGTTTCCCAAAATGTAATGAGATAAAAAAAGATGGAAGTACACTGATTAAAAAAAAAGATTTTAGATTTCTGTTCCAATGTGGTTAAAAATAAGCAGGCAAAAAAATCAGAAACTGAGGACTCCAGTGGGAATGTTACCTTCTCAAAGTCATTAGGCCTTCCTTGATCCCCCAGTTCCTGGGTGTCCTGAGCTCCACACCCAAGTCACTGTGTCCCTCCTTTGTATGCACTTTGTGTGTAAGAGGAAATAGTCCTAGCATGTGCAGAGAATTGGCCTTGGAACCAAGAAGACCCAGGTTGCAGTCCCACTTCTGCCTCATTGTCTGTGTGATCCTGGACAAGTCCTTCAGCCTCTAAGGGCCCCAGACAGCTCTCTAAGACTAAGCTGTAGAATATCTGCCCTTCATCCCCTCCAACTCCAATAATAAGAGGAGTTTCCTGTCTGGGAGTTGGATATGACAATGGAATCACAAGTAGCTCTGGTTAAAAACAAAAAAGTAAACACTTTTGTCTTTGCTTCATGTATCTGTCAAATCTCTACCATGAATACAATCTCCTAGAGGCCTCGATTTCTTTCTCTTTAGTCTCCTCTGCGAGCCCCCATCAGTGTGCCTCCATATCGTCACATGCCATGCTGCCTGAACTGACTCCTTGATTTGAGAAGCAGCCAGAAGCAGCAGCTAGGGAGGAGCCTCACAATCAGGGATATGGGGATTCAGACCATTCCTAAATGCTCTGCCCTCAGTGTCCTTATCTGGGAAACATGGGGGTTGGGCTCAGAGGTGTCTAAGGTCTCCTCCACTTCTGTGTCAATGACCTTGGAGATTAATGAATGAATTACTGGCAGCTAGCCATTGAGACCTGAATTCAAATCCAGTCTCAAATATATAGCATTTGTTTGAGATTGCCTCCTTTAGCCGCTTTCTTCCTCAGTTTCCCCATATGCAAAATAGAGATAGTGATAGTACCTGCCTCTTATGGTTGTTGTAAGGATTAGATGAGATAATATTTGTAAAGCATTATATAAGTACTAGCTATCATGCGCATTTCTTGCTATGTTCTTAACTAAAAATCGAAGCTCTCGGCCTGATCACTTCTCCTCCTAGACTCAAAAATCTTCCCTAGCTCCCTGTTGCCAAATGGATCCAAGGCCACTGCTTTCCTGGGTTAGCTGTTACCTCATGGATAGGAGCTTGAAGTGGTGAGAGCCAAAAAGGGGCCCCTGATGTCAGATCCTCAAAGCCTTCAAGTGGCAGAGCCCTGTGGGGCAGACAGCAGAGGCAGACAGTGGGGGACCCAATTCCTGCTGGGTTCTTCACTGACTGTGTGACTTTGGACAAGTTATGGGCTCCAGTTTCCTTTTCTTCAGAATAGGAAGACTGGAATCAGTCTTACCATAGAAAGCATCTTTTAATCAATCAATCAGTCAAGATTAAGTACCTACTAGGTGCCAGGGACTGCACTAAGCATTAAGGATACAAAAAGAGGCAAAAGACAGAACCACCCTCAAGGAGTTTACAATCTGATGAATGATGGGATAATGCACAAAGCAAGCAGTTGTAGAGTCAGATTTAAAAATCACCCAATTCAAGTCAACAAGTATTTAAGAACCTACTATGTGTCAGGTTCTGTGATAATTGCTGGGAAAATAAATACAGGCAAAAAAAAGACAGTCCCACCCTCAAGGAGCTTATACTTTAATGGAGGAAGACAATATGTAGAAGGCAGCTGACAAACTGGCAAAGTGGGGGAGAGGTACACACTTGTTATGGTGGCCAAGTCTGGAGAACAAGGACTAGGAGACAGGAGAGGGTGAAAGATGGCTGACCTGGACACTTCCCCAAAATGACAACTCCAGCAGAAATTGGCCAACGGGAGAAGGACCCAGAGTCTCTGTATGACAACTGTGACTAGGATGTCCGTGTCCCCCATCTTTGGTACCGACACTGTTCTTGTTACCCTAGGGTGTTAAGGTTTACAAAACATTCCTCACAACAATACCTGAGGTGGGGCAGGAAGATATAGGATGCCTCTACCCAAAGGGCTGTCAGAGACCATCACGATTTCTCAGTCCAGTGGTTCCCATCCTGGGGCCACAGAACTTGGGGAGATAAGCAGGACTTATAGCTACGGTCAAGGGTCCATTCATTTCCTTCAAGGAATCATCTTGAAAAATCGGCAAGTAGGCCTTCTCTGATTCAAACAGGTGTCTCCTAAAGGATCTCAGAGTCTTGCACTGGGCAGTGTTACTGACTCCACACCGGAAATAATTCAGGTGATATGGGAGTAGCCAAGGCTAAGTGTGGGCATCTCCAACTCAGTCCTACAACTCATGGAACTGGGCCGTGTCTATAGGCTGCCCATGTCTATAGGCTCCAGAAAGATCACCTCCCTCAAAAAAAAACACAGGTGTATAATCTGCCTAATCCTTAAATATAAATATCTGTCTAATAGAGGATATCTATTATCTAGATCTATAATATCTAGATATCTAATCTAAATATCTAAAATAAATTAGCTATCCTGAGTTTTATTCCTTTCTGTTGCTCCTAGGTGTAGAGTGTCCATTCTTGTCTGGTAGGTTATATGTTAGATGTCATTTTACTATATTCAGGTAATTAAGATTTTTTATAGTGCGCACAGTGGGCAGGTGGGTGACTGTATTAGGAAGGCAGAATTCATAATTTCAAAGAGAATCTCATATGTGCCTAAAAGGTCTGGAACCGCAGGATATAAGGAATTCTCTAGGCAGAAGGCAGGAGAACTAAAGCATGTATTTACACTCCACAGTAACAATCCCACAAACCAGCGTCCCCATTTTGATATTTTCATCAAAAGCTTCTAGGCCCAATAAGTCCGCCTCACAAGGGTAAGCAGGAGGCCACAGAGAAGCGAGATGGTATAAGGCAAAATCGTATACATGCTTCCCCTCTACGGTAAGAAGATTACCCACTAGCCTCCAGTCAGCTCTGCTACCAGCAGCTCAGCTCCGGCTGTAGGCGTCTCTGGCTCCAACTGGAAAAGGAAAGGAGGATCTTCAAGCTGTCCTCTCCCCTCTTATAGAGTTTTTGACATCATCAAGCTCCGCCTGAACGACCAGGGCCAATTGGTTCTTGACTTGGCCCCTCCCCCAGCGCAGACCACGTTAACACACCTCCCCTCAGCCAGCGCCACGACTCATCACACAGGAAGCTCTGGTCCTGCCCCGGAAGAGCAAGCCCCAGCGTCCAGGGAAGCTCAACGAGACAAGCTGAGTCATTCAAAGAAAACAAAGTCCATTCTGGCTACAGTGACTCAGTCAATAGAGTCAGGCAGGAGTTAGGAAGAGTTGAGTTCAAATCCAGCCTCAGACATTTATTAGCTGCTTGACCCTGAGCAATTAATTTAACCTTGTTTGCTTCAAGTTTCCTCATCTGTAAAGTGAGCTGGAGGAGGAAATGGCAAACTACTCCAGTATCTCTGCCAAGAAAACCCCAATGGGGTCACGGAGAGTCAGAGACAACTGAACAATAACATTGAGACATAGCAGATCCAAGAATGGCTTCTGTGCTTTCTGGTGAGATGGGGGCTCAGAGATTCTGATTGGAAAAATTCACACCAAACCCCTCCTCCCCAACTTAGACTGTTGAGGAGCCAGGGAGAGAGATAGAATTGAGGGACAGAAAGTTGCCCACTCTCTGAAAACTACAGAAAGCCTGGCATTTGCCCAGAGCCTTCTCTGGCATTGGATGCAATGCCCCAAGTGAGCCCCAAGTTTGCATCTTTATATCATACACCCATTGCTCCTGGGGCCAAAAATAATGTCTATAAGAATAAGCCTGTGTGTCCATATGACATACCTCCAAATACTTACAATACTCACACCCATGTGAGTGTGAGAGCACACCTGTATTTGTAAGTGTAAGGAAATGCCTTTGTGATGGATAAAATATTCATTTAAAAGTGTTTCTTAGCCCTAAGATTGTTTTCTCAGTATGCACTTATGTTTTCATCCGAAGGGACAACTATCATCCATTCATATATATGTATATGTATACATATATATATGTATATGTATACATATATATATATGTGTATATATATATATATATATATATATATATATATATATATATATATATATACACATTCATTCTCAAAAATTTTGAGTCCCAAATTATCTCCCTCCCTCCAGGCCTTCCCCCACTCATTGAAAAGGCAAGCAATATGAAATCAGACACATGTGAAGTCATGCAAAACATATTTCCATGCAAAAAAAGCAATAAAAGTGTAAAAAGCCTGTTTTAATCTGCACTCAGAGTTCATCTGTTCTCTCTCTGGAGGTGGAAAGTATTTTTCATCATAGGTCATTTGGAATTGTCTTGGAACATTGTCTTGATCAGAGTAGCCAAATCTTTCAACACCAACCATGTTACAATGTTTCTGTTACTATGTACAATGTTCTCCTCACTCTGCTAACTTCACTTTGCATCAGTTCATGTAAGTCTTCCCAGGTTTTTCTGAAACCCTCCTGTTGGAAGGACAACTATTATCTTGTGAATCTGGAGAAGAGACATTTTTGACATTAAAGAGGTAAGAGAACAAGCATTTTTAAGTACCTACTGTGTGCCAGGCACTTTGCTAAGCACTTTACAAATATTATCTCATTCAATGATAACATTAAATAATTAGAAATGTAGGGGAGAGGGGACCTTCTGGAATAGTCCCAGGTTCTCATTTTCTGTTCTCCCACCCACACTCTGCTTCAATATAGGTTAAAGAGCTGGGCTGGAGACCAGCACCGATCAGGTGGGTTGGAACAAGGCCAAAGGTCATTCCAGGGCTTTCATTCAGAGTGAGGAGTAATAACAGCCCCACTTGACCCAGCCAGGCTTTGCTGATGCAGTGAAGCTGGGGCTGGGCCCAGCTCCCTCCTCTGGCTCCTGGGCAGCCTGACACCAGGCAGGTGTGCACCATCACAGCAAACCCATTAACAGGTACTTAGAGCAATGCCCACTTAAGCCTGAAAGCCTGTTAAGAGACTTTCTAAGCAGACTGCCCTCTTGACGCCCTGGCCCCACTTAGGTTTTACGATCCAGTCAAAGGCAGGGAGCCTGAGTGGGTTCAGCACATCCTGGTGGTCCTCAGCTCAGCCATCACACATCCAGGCCCTCTGACACTTGGGATGAAACCCTGAATCATGGCTCAGACAAATAAACAGAAAAGGGCTTATAGGAAATGGGAAGCCATCCAAGTCTTCTGCCTGGGCATAGTTGGAGGGCTCCGAAGGCCTGAGTCGAAGCTCTTTGTAGGGAGCTATGGAGGGTAGTGGAAAGAGTCAGAAGATGTGGATTCCAGACCTGGCTCAGCCACTGACCACTTCTCTGTGGCCCTCGGGCCCTCCAGGCCCCCCCCTTCTCTCCTCTGGAAACTCAAGGGGCTCCATCAGCAGATCTCCAAAGTTCTGCTCTTCTCTGAGTCTCTGATTCAGCAGGGGGAAGGGGGAGTGGAGTTGATTTTGGGCCTGGGGCTGGTCCGGAGCCTCCAGACCCAGGCTCAAAGGTCCAGGTGGGTCCAGAGAGGCAACCTCCTCCTATAGACAACTCCCTTATTTAACAGAGGTCCAGAGAGGGGAATGGGCCTGGCCAAGTCCGACAGATGGGAAGCATCAGAGTCCAGAGCATGGGATCATCCCTTAAACCTGGAAAGCTTCTTGAAAGCCACTGAGTCCAGTCAACTCGTTTTACAGGAGAGATAACTGAGGCCTCTGGGGGTGAAGTTACTTACCTAAGGTCATGTGGCTATAAGTCATGGAGGCAGGATCTGAACCCACATCTCTGGACTCCAAATCCAGTGCTCCTTCTACTCTGCTACTCAGCCGTTCATCAAAAACAACCTTTATCACAAAGTATAAGAAATAAAAATCACTGAGAGGTGGTGCGGCTTCCCCGAAAGAGTCCTGGCCTTGGGGTCAGCAGTAATGTGGATTCTAACCCTGATTCTGGCACTTGGTCACCACAGGCCTCACACAACCTCTCTGTGCCTCAGTGGCTTGATCCATGAAATGGGGGTGGATACTAGGACTAACACGCCCAGTGAGGCCTCCTGCATAAAGGGCTGTACTTTATCAGTCAGAGTGAATTGGATATGAGTGCCACCTCAGACACTTACTGGCTGTGTGACCTTGGGTGATTCATTTAACCTCTCTGATTTGGCTTCCCCCTCTATAAAATAGAGAAAATAGTAGGACCTCTCTCGTGGAGTTGTAGTGACAATCAAGTGAATCAACCTCCGTAAAGCGCTTTGCCAGTCTCAAGGTGCTATTTAAGGTTAATATAGAAATAATTATTGTTGCATTACTACATGATACCATCATGGGTATAATTCCATTTGTTATAATAAATAATAATTCAGCATCCCATTATAGATTAAATAGTTTATTTTGATTTATACATAATCGTGATTAATTGCTATGATGTTTTATCCTTATTTTAGGTAATTATGACAAATTATTATAATAAATAAGTTGTTTGACCATGTCTAATATAAAAATCACAACTGCTTTGTGTGACCCTGGGGAAACCTCAGGGTTCTAAAGATGAGGATTGCTCGGTCTCCACCTCCTCCCTCCCCAGACTTGTGAAGTTCCACTGCTGTAATATCCACAAGCATCTTGTAACCCTGTAGAAGCTACAGCGCCAGGAGCACGAGTTTGGTTTTGGAATTTGCCTTGGATTCCTCCTCCTGCTTCCCGTAGGACAAACTACAGATTATTCCTCCTCGAACCCCGATTCAAGATTCAAGTTCTAATTTCAGTTTGTCCTGTACCATGCTCTGTGGGCTGTGGGTAGAGTAGCCACGGAGACCCTACCAGACTTGGCCATCAGTTGGAGAGTGGTTTGTGGAGGGAGTGGTGGGCTCGGGGTCCAGATTGCTGGGACTCCAGGCCTGTCGCTGCATCTACTGCACCATCTAAACCACATAGTAATAAATGCTCATTGACTGGCTGAAAAGGAGGCTACAACCTCCCAACATGGAGCTCATGGGCCCCCACACTCAGAGCAGCAGGGATAGAGGGCGCCGTTTTTAAAGTGGCCATTCCAGAAACCAAGTGATTGATTCAGTGTTGGGGCTGCCATGAATGGTAGGAAGCAGATGTAAGGAGGGATGCTCTTTGTTTTATACAAAGGAGCAGGAATAAATTAGGCTGGGCCTTTTGCAAGCCCCAGCCTGCTGACATTAGACACAAAGTCTGCTTTTTGTCACGGGATCCTCTTTCCCTTCAAGCCAAAAACTTTCCAACCAATTAGCCTGGGGGTTCACAACTGCTGTCAGGATGGGGGCCTCAGCTCCAGCCCATATCAGGGGGCTTACTCACCAGCCTGTGTATACAGCTGGCTACTCACTGGGTCCTGGATGCTCCAAGGATGGAGTGGCAGGTTGGGCCAGAGCACAGATGACCAAAGTGTGTGTGTGTGTGTGTGTGTGTGTGTGTGTGTGTGTGTGTGTGTGTGTAGGGGAGACACTGGGCAGGGAGGCTGGACCAGAACAGAGATGACCAGAGAGGGAAGGACAGTGAGAGAGCTGAACCAGGGCAGAGATGACCAGTGTGCAGTATGTGTGTGGGGGGTGGGGGCATTGGGAGGGGGCTGGACCAGGGCAGAGATGAGACACAAAGGAAAACTCACCCAAATGAAGGGTGGAAACATTCTCCCTGTGGCAGTTTCCTTTGGAGAAAACATGACTCAGAGTCAAAGGAGTTAATGGCAAATGTCCTCCTGCTGCAAAGGGTCCTGATCCGTCAGAAAGTTAACATGGAGTTACTTGTATGCAAACGGATTGACTCACCAGGGCTCATATTCTCTGGGCAGGCGGAGGCAGAGGGGTCCTTTGGATGAGCGGGACAGAGGGGGTAGTGCAAGGCTGGCTGGGCAGGAGGGGAGGAAGCCAGAGCCAGGAGGGACCTTTGCTCAAAGCCCTGGCTCTTCGAGCCTTTTTCCTCCTCTGTGAGATGTGGTGTGTGGACCAGGTGATTTCTAGGCCTCCCCATATCTGTTGTTCCCGTGCTGTGTCCCATCATCCCTCTGAGCTCTGCCTCTCACTGCTCCAAGAGGGGCATGCCTTACCCCATTTTGGGCAGAGATCTTTTCCCTTTGGCAGCCAGTCTGCTGCACAGACACATTCTCAGAGTCACATTTTTAAATCACTGAAAGAACTGCTAAGTTTCCATTAGAGCTTGGGGATCGTGAAGGCGTGACCATCCAAGTTCCCAGACCCCTGAAATCTCACCTTAACGGTCCATGGTGCCCCCTCCTGCCCCATACTTTTGTCCTTGCATTGGCTTGTGGACCCACGAGGTCAGTGATGAAGCCACCTGCCAGACTCAAGGGCATCCTCTGAAGCCTCTGCCAGTGACTAGAGGGTACCAAGGCCTCGGGTCTTTCACATCCCAAGGCAAGGGCAGCAAGCATCCCACAGCGATCATGACAGCTTGGACTACGGGATGAGATTTATCTAATTAGATGCTCCCTGGACTCCCGAAATTCTGTATTTTGAAAGAAAAAAAAACATTTGTGCTCAAAGCCTGAGCATGAAAATGAGGTCATGCCATGGCGGGTGTCCCTGTCCCGCGTCTCCCTGTGCCAGAGGTGAGTGGTACCTCACCCCTCTCTTCCCATGAAGGGAGGGCCTAAGATGGATGCAGGTTGGTGGAACCCACCTGCTCACAGTTCTGGGAAGCCTTGGGAGGAGCCTCAGTGGCAAGGGCAGCCCCTGGGAATCAAGAAGCTGCTGATTTGGGTAGGAGACTTGAGATCACAGGTCCAAAAATCTAAAGCCAGAAGGGGTCTGAGAGACTGTCCAGTCCTCATTCTACAGAGGTAGAAATAGAGGCACAGAGAGGTTAACAGATTTGCCCAAAGACAAACAGAAAGGAAGCAGCAGATCGAGTATTCCAACCTAGGTTGTCTATCAATGTGGCATTCTCTCCACTAGTGCAGATAGCAGGCCACTGTATGATGCCTTTCCACCCCCTCCACAAATCCTACTTAGATGACTTGCCCTCTGAGTTCCAGGCCTACTTTCCTGTAGAACTTGGATTTTTTTAATGGTCATCAGTTAAGTATTTGGGGGCAGCTAGGGGTGCTGGGCCTGGAGTCAGGAGGACCTGAGTTAAAATGCAGACTCAGACACTCACGTAGCTGTGTTGTCCTTGTTTGTCCTTTGTTCTTAAAGAGGACCAGGATATCAGGAAGATAATGCTGTCCAATTCAGTTGCAAGTGAATTGGATTTAAGTGAGGCAGGGCTCTGCAAGGTCACCAGCCTCACTCTCACCTCCCGAGCCATCTGGGTCCAGTGGCAAGAAACAGATCAGGGTGACCAGAGATGGCTCCCACTAGCCATGTGACCCTGGACAAGTCACCTAATCCAGTTTGCCTCAGTTTCCTCATCTGTAAAATGAGCCGGAGAAGGAAACGGCAAACCTCTCCAGTATCTCTGCCAAGAAACTCCCAAAACGGGGTCACGAAGAGTCGGACATGATGGAGATGACTAAACAACAACAAAGCTCGGTACTCAGCCTGTCCGTCTGATCCATGACTGGCCAATGGGAAGGATTACAGTTAAAGATCCCAAATGAAACAGCCTACAGGTGAAAGAGCTCGGTCAAAGCAGCTCCTTCGAAAGCCAACGGGCGACCTCGGGTGGGGCGGGTGCTCAACAGCATCTCTGGAAGAAGGCCACGCGTGAGCCTACCAGGAGAGCGTTCAGTGGTTTGTACCGAGGGCTTGGATTCTACCCCCAGTCATTCCTCTGTTACCCCTTTAGGATGCCCCTCCCCCACAAAAATAATCTAATAGAAAACAGAGGACTAGGGTTAGAGTTAGAAAAGCGCTTCATAAATATCTCCTTAAGTCCTCACCACTCTGGGAGGTGGATACCATGATCATCCCATTTTACAGATGAAGAAGCTGAGTCAGGCAACGGTGAAATGACTAGGCCAGGGCCACACAGATAGTGTTTGAGGTGAGATTCAAACCCAGGTCTTCCTGACTATAGGCCCAATGCTCTCTGGGCACACGTATCAGCAGCTCATCTGGAGAGTTACAAGCGATGACAAATGACATCTTTGCAGCGACTTATGCATTAAAGCAATTTGGATGACTTGTTTCATTTGAGCCTCATGAAGGAGAGGTCCATTTCCCAGATGAGGAAACTGAGGCTTAAAAAAAGACACACGATCTATTTCCAGTGACTGTTAATTCTGCACGGATCAGCCGGGCGGGACCCAGGGCCACATAGCCCAGTAGATGTCAGAGGCTCCAAGTCCGGTGCCCTCTTTGCCTTCCCATGCTTCCTGACCATAAGTATGTGAGAAAAATGTGCTGAGAATATTTGGAGGAAGCAGGGGAGTGGTATCAGAGCTGGGCCCAGGAAGGGCAGTACCTCAATGGGCAGGTAGGACACATGCTATTACCCCCATTGGACAGAGGAAGAAACTGAGGTTAAGAGCCCGGCCCAATGTCTCCCAGAAAACTAATGCTGATCCGAGACTAGACCCTGGTTCTGGGCTCTTCTACCATCCCAGCCTGCCTCACTCCCACCTCCCAAGTTGCTGGGTATTTTCCTTCCAAGGTAACCAGTTGGCTTGCAAAGGCGCTCCTTCGGCCAAGCTTTTTCAACTATAGGTCGTTTCATTTGGGATCCTTAAATGAAGCCCCAGGAGTGAACTTGAGATTTTATTAGCGATCCTGGGGTTGTTTGTTACCTGTCTCCAAAGGGGGCGGGCAGGGGGTGGAGACTCTCTCTCTCTCACACACACACAAAGACATGTTACAGAAAACATATGGTTGCCATTTAATTTACATGTTATCATTTTTCATTTTGACGTCCAAGTTCCTCTGAAGCGGGCTGAGAGCCCTGGGCATTGTCCTGCTAATCCAGGCTGAGGGCTCCGGAGTCCTGCCAAAGGAAACGCGATTCAGAACCCAACTGAAGGACAAGGACAGGAAGACATGGCGGAGAGAACCAGAAGCGACTGAAACCCTACCCATCGCTTCTGGACAGTGTAACCCTCCCTGTAGAGTCCTTGTAAAAACATGGCGGCTGTCCTTGGCTGAGCCTCTCTGGGAAGAAGCAGCTCTCCGATTAATCTTTCGGAGCAGCGCACGGTGGGGCTCCGTTTGCTCCTTCGATCCCTGCTCTTCTCCTTCCTCCGTCTCTTCTTCCTGCTTCTCTAACCCTCTTCTTCCTCTGCCATCATCATGCCATCCTCATCTTCATGATTATTTTTAATATTTGTTCACTGCAGCTCATAATAATAGTCACGAAACTCCCTTAAACACTCGTAAAGACTGGCAGATTTGTGTTTATTTTAAATTATTAATCCCTTTGGTTCTAGCAAAACATATTTCCTGACAAAAACCTAGTCATCGCTCCAACAAAAAGTGTACCCCCCCTTCCCAAAAAAAAAACCCAGCAACTGGAAAGATTTAGGAATATCTTGAAGGACCAAACTGTATCAACCAATAATGCAAAGAAAACAGAGATTATCATCGGATTGTTTCAGTTATGTCCAACTCTTAATGATACCACTTGGGGTTTTCTTGGCAAAGATACTAGAGTGGTTTGCCATTTTTTTTTCTCCAGCTCATTTTAGAGATGAGGAAATAGAGGCCAACGGGATGAAGTGACTTGCCCAGGGTCATGCTAAGCATCTGAGGTAAAATTTGAACTCAGACCTTCCTGACTCCAGGCCCAGCACTCTATCCACTGGGTCACTTAGCTGGGAAGATGTTTATTTTGAAGTAAAATGATAATATTTTGTGTGGTCCTTCCAGTGTTGAGCAGCCATACTGAAGAGCAAGATTGCACTTGCTCACTACACTCCTTAGTCTCCAACTGGTGACAGGCTGTGTTCCACATGCCAGTCATGGCAAGGAAGGGAGTGAGCTATGAGTTCCCAGGATGGAACCAACTTCTCTCCCAGTTGACCTAGGCTCTGTTCTCCTTCAGGGCTGACCTCATTTAGTGTTGAGTCACTGTGTCCCTTGCTCTTTGGCTGCTGCTTTCCTACCTCGTGCCTCAAGCTCCTTCCATGTTTCTTGGACGTCTGTGTTCATGTCACAATCCATCGTTTTTGTACACCGTCGTTCTTCAGCCATCACTCACTCCTTGGATGCCCACAAGTTAGCACCTGCGATGTTGCTGTGGAGGACTGGTGTCCACTGGGGTCTTTGCTTGCTGACACTAACCTCCTGGAGTTCTGAGAGGGGTTCCTAGGTCAAAGGGCATTAACAATTTAACAACTTTTCTTGCACAATTGCAAAACGTTTTCCAGAATGCTTGGACCAAACAGCAGCAGTGCCAGTAAATAATAAGTATAAATAGCTAACATTTCTATAGCTCTTGCTTTGTGCTGAGCCCCACTCTAAACACGTCACAATTACCGTTTCCTTTGATCATCACAGCAGCCCTGGAAAGCAGGTGCTGTTTGATCTCCATACTATGGATGAGAAAACCACGATAGACAGAGATTAAGACACTTTCCCAGGGTCTCACATGTGGTTTTCCAAACCGAGCATTGTTGAGTTTCCCCATTTCGTACCATTTTGTGTTCATTTGATGCACGTGCAGAAATTTTTTGGATTTATTTTAATCTATGTTTCTGTAGATATTAGGTAGATAGAGCAATAAATGGATTTGTGAGACAGGTAGATGGGCAGCTATGTAGTACAGTGGAGTGCTGGGCAGGGAGTCAGGAAGACTCATCTTCCTGAGTTCACATCCAGCCTCACACCCTTACTAGCTGTGTGACCTTGGAGAAGTCGCTTAACCATATTTTCCTCAGTTTCCCCATCTGTAGAATGAGCTGGAGAAGGAAATGGAGAACCTCTCCAGTATGTCTGCCAAGAAAATCCCAAATGGGGTCATAAAGAGTTAGACAAAACTGAAACAACTAAACAACAAGAAGACAGAATTGATTGATAGGTAAATAGACAGTAGGTAGGGAGAGAGAGAGAGAGAGAGACAGGCAGGCAGGCAGAAAGACAGACAGACAGAGAGATAGATGATGTATCTTAAGCATTTACTATTGGTCAGGCACCATGCTAAGTGCTGAAGATACAAATACAAACTATTCTCAAGGACCTTACACACTCTAACACTGTCCAATCAGACACTGAATATTTATTAAGCATCTACTGCATGCCAGGCACTACGATAAAAAGACAGTCCCTGCTTTCAAAGAATCCACAGTCTAATGGGCTAAGACCACGTGTAAAAGACTGTACAAAGGAGCTAGGGGCAAGATAAGTCAGAGATAATCAACAGAAGGAAGAAGCTTGCATTAAGGGGGACTGGGAAAAGTTTCTTTCAGAAGGTGGGATATGAGCCTGGACTTGAAGGAAGACAGGAGACAGAGATGAGGAAGGAGGGTGTTGCAGACATGAGGGACAGTCAGGAAAAATGCTTAGGGTGGAGTGTCTTTTCTAGGAATAGCAAGGTGGTTTATTCTCATGAGAGAAGATAACAGAAAGGGGAGCTGGAAACGGAAAGGACCTGGAAGGGTGGGGGGACAGGGAGGAGCTGTGGATGAAGTCACAAGAGGGAGCAAAGCTGGGAATAAAGGGAGTATGGAAGGTCTCCCTGCTGAAACGGTGAGAAACTGAGTCAGGAGAGTGGAGCCCCAGGGAAGAGGTTCCTCCAAGGGGGGAAGTCAATTGGTGAGGAGAGCTAGAAGTGATTCAGAGGGCCTTGGCTGGGAGTCATTATTAGGGATCTTGAACATTTTCAGATGGTGGTTGATAGCAGCATTTACTCTTTTGTAAACAATTTGTTCATCTCCTTTAGTTACTCATATGTTAGGGAATAACCCTTGATCTTACAAATTTCAGTTAAACTCCTACTGATTCTAGATGGCAGAGTTTTTTCATATGTGTTAAATGCAATTTTTTTCTGTTTTTTTCTGTTTTTCCCCATGTTTATATCTTTTCTTCTAATACTAACTCTCTTAATTTTATCTTTGTAAAGACTTTCTAATTTTGCATTATAAATATTTTCAACTTTATTTTTATAATCTCTTCAACCTGGGTCTGGTTGTGAAAATAAAATTAAATGTGCATAATCCAGCCAAACAAATTCACCTATTAGCCATGCCAACCACGTCTGGCTGTCTCTCCATTTTCAGTCCATCACCTCTGGCAGGAGATGGGTACCATGTTGCTTCTTAGGCCTCTGGACTCAAGGTTTATAACTATATTGGTCAGAGTTCTAAAGTCTTTCCTAGTGGCTTTTCTTTATAATGTTGCTGTCATTTAAAAACTTGCCCTCATTTTTGTATACTTTGCCCTATGTAAGTTCATACACGCCTTCCCAATTTCCTCTGAAGTTGTCTCATCTTTTATTAAGGCACTATATTAGCCCAGTACATTTGCATACTATTTTTCGTTCAGCCAGTTCCCCAGTAGGTGAACTTTTCCTTAGTTTCCAATGTGGGGGGTGCTTTGAAAAGAGCTGATATATATATGTGTATATATATATACATATATATAATATATATATGTATGTGTGTATGTATATATATTTTTACATATGTGTGTGCGTGTATATATATGTATATATATATATATATATATATATATAGGGGTGTGTGTGTGTGTGTGTGTGTGTGTGCTTGGAGGATCTTTTCTTCTTCCTTTAATCTCATTGGGGTATCAGCCTAGTAGTGAGTGTCATTGCTGAGCCAAAGGGTATGTACAGTTTAATTGCATTTTGGGCATAGTTCCAAGCTGCTTTCCAGAATGGCTGGACCAGTAATTTACAATTCCATTAGCAGTGCTCAGTTTTCCCACAACCCCTCTAATATTGACCATTTTCTGAGTTTGTCATCTTCTCCAATCTGACGGGTTTGAGGTGAGACCTCAAGATCCCTTTAATTTGAATTTCTCTAATTTTTAGAGATTTGGAGCATTTTTAATAGTTGTTAATTACTTGGATTTCTTCCTGTGAAAACTGTCTGTTCACTCTCTCCATGGACTTCTCCCCCTAGAAGTTCAGCCCCTTTCTCTGATTGTCAAGTTCCTCCTAGGACCTTCATTTTAAGAAAAAAAATACTCAAATCAGCCATGTCTTCTTTCCTCTCCAGACTCCACTTTTTTGTGTCTGTGGACTTTCTCTATTGTGCCCTGAGAAGGTCCCTTCTAAAGAAAAGGGAACTGCAGGATGCAGCATGCTCTTTGGAGAAATCAGAAAATGGTCTGAGTGTTTCCTAAGGAGCATCCTCCTTGGAGAGCAAAGAATAGGAGTCTCTTAGACAACACAGGCTCAATAGAAGAAAGGTTGATTTTTCAGCTGCTCTGAAAGCAGGTTTAACTTTTGGTTGCAATGTAATGCCAAGGAAACCCCATGCGTCTTCAAGCAATTTGGCATATCCCTGTGAAAAAGAGATTTCATCAGAATATCTCCAATAGCAACATCAAGTCACTCCCTTTCTGGGGTGGAGCTGATGACTTGCTTGGACTGCCCAGAATATTTTGCTTCTGTTCATGGGCCCCTGTGAGTCCTTATTCTTTGTGCATTTCTGTTGAATAAATAAAGGCTATCCCATATATGACATGTATATTATACCTGCTGGTATAGGGACTATCACCCATAATTGGGAAAGTTTGACATGGCCTATAGCATGGGTGTACCAGGTTCCCTGGAACAACTCCAGGTGAGGACAACATGTCAAAGAGAGTTCATGATTCTCTTGATATCAAGCTATCAGCAGCAATGTTCTATTTGAGGCCAGAGTCTTTAGGAGGTGTCTTGATCCCCTTCCCTCCTTTCTCTTTTTTTTGTTTCATTTCTTCTATCTCTCTGTACCTCAGTGTCTCTTCCTCTGTGTCTCTGTGTGTCTCTTTGTCTGTCTCTCTCTCACCACTCTGTGCCTTGGTGACCTCAGCAGTTCCAATGAGTTTAATCATCATCACTTTATAGCTGATTCTTAGATCTACCTGCTCAGTCTTACTGTCTTGCCCACACTCCACTTCCTCATCATTGACTTCCCATTGGTCATTTTCCCCTGGATGTTCCACTTCCTCATCGTTGACTTCCCATTGGTCATTTTCCCCTGGATGTTTCATTTAAACCCATGTGCCCAAAGTAGAATTCATTATCTTGGCCCCACCTCTCTCCCAATAACATCTCTACTCCTAATTTATTTCTGCCAAGGTGCCACCACCCTTTTAATCACTTGGGTCTGAAACCTCAGAGCCCTCCTGGATTCCTCCATTGCTTCTATCCCAAGTGTCCAATCAGGTCTGAAGTCTGGTGGATTTTCTCTCACATCTGCCCCCTTCCTTTGCTCTCTCACCTCTACCTCACACCCTAGGGCAAATCCTCCTCACCTCCTACCTGGACTGCTGTGATGGCTTCCTCCTTTACCTCCCTCCTTTGCTATCCTCCTCACAATTAGAAAATTGATATCCCTAAATCTGGAACAAGTCTTCCTCTGGCTCAAAAGTCTCTAGTCAATCTCTCCTCTCTAGAAAGAAGAAGCATCCTTCCCCTTCTGCCTCCAGCTCACCTTTCCAGGAGTATCCCACATGATTCCCTTTTCCTTCTTCCTTCAACACTAATGGCCTTCCTACTGTTCTTCATCCATAGCTATCTCTCTCCAGCCTCCATGCCTTTGCTCAGGCTGTTACCCATGCTTGGAATGTCCTTCCTCCTGGCTTCAACCCCTGAAGACCTCAAGGGGTCTTTAAAGCCCTTCTTAAGCACTGCCTTCTATGGGGGGGGCTTTCTTTCTCCCTCCGGTAGTCCTTCCTCCAGATCCCTTTGTCCTCTCTTCTGTGTGCATACATTCCCCAATAGAATGCAGCCTGATTGAAGTCTAATTGTTTCTGTAGAACATACCACATAGCAGGTGATTAAGAAGCGCTTGTTGATTTCTCATCATCCCCATTATTATTTGACACACTGTGAGAAATGCTAACTATTGTGTTGATAAAAAGAAACTAGGGGGCTTGAGCACAGATATAGAGGAGGCAGGGGTGTGTTTGTCAATTACATATAGGTTTATCAGTCAACCTTTGATGACAAAAACAGTAATAACAAAAAAGCCAATTAATCATGTAAAAGAAGCATGTTTTGAAAATTCCATTCAGAAGATGGCGGCTGGAAAGCAGGGACTAGCGTGAGCTCCCTGCCAAATCCCTCCAAAAACCTATAAAAAATGGCTCTGAACCAATTCTAGAATGGCAGAACCTACAAAACAGCAGACGGAAGCAGGGCTCCAGCCCAGGACAGCCTGGATGGTCTCTGGGTGAGGTCTATCGCACACGGAGCTGGGAGCTGGGAGCTGGGAGCAGAGCGGAGCAGAGCCCAGTGCAAGCAGCGTGGAAAAACCAGACCAGAAGCTGGGCAGAGCAGGCACTAGCACCCTGAATCAGTGAGCTGCGGCAGTTACCAGACTTCTTAACCCACAACACCAAAGACAGCAGAGAAGGTTAATGGGAAAAGCTGTGGGAGTGGAAGGAGTTCGTACTTTGGCTACCAGCCCGGGGGCAGTGGAGGTGGGGCAGCTACAGCTGCAGTTGCTTCGGGCCCCAGGCCCCCCTGGTGGGAGGAATTAAGTGGTGGATCAGAGCAGGAGTGCACAGCCTGCTGAAGATCTAAGCCCAGTCCAGGTTGGGGGTTCTTGGGGAAGGCGCAGTGCTGGTTCGGCAGAGCTGGCACATCCCCCCTGAACATGGAACATAGAACTCTTTAGTCTACAAGCAGTCATACCCCGCTGAAAAACTCAAGGGTAAAGTTAGTTGGTTGGGAATATGGCCAGGCAGCGAAAACGCACCCAGATTCAGTCTCAGACTTTGGATTCTTTCTTTGGTGACAAAGAAGACCAAAACATACAGACAGAAGAAGTCAATAAAGTGCAAGAGCCTACACCAACAGCCTCCAAGAAAAACTTGAACTGGTCCCAGGCCATGGAAGAGCTCAAAAAGGATTTGGAAAAGCAAGTTAGAGAAGTAGAGGAAAAATTGGGAAGAGAAATGAGAAGGATGCAAGAAAATCATGAAAAACAAGTCAACGACTTGCTAAAGGAGACCCAAAAAAATACTGAAAAATACACTGAAGAAAACAACACCTTAAAAATAGACTAACTCAAATGGCAAAAGAGCTCCAAAAAGCCAATGAGGAGAAGAATGCCTTGAAAGGCAGAATTAGCCAAATGGAAAAGGAGGTCCAAAAGACCACTGAAGAAAATACTACTTTAAAAATTAGATTGGAGCAAGTGGAAGCTAGTGACTTGAGGAGAAATCAAGATATTATAAAACAGAACCAAAGAAATGAAAAAATGGAAGACAATGTGAAATATCTCATTGG
>NC_050575.1:413779337-413849337 GCF_011100635.1 Trichosurus vulpecula | reverse complement strand
CAATATAATAAAAAAGACAATAAAACTCAAAGTACTTTAGATATTTAGCAATTTACTAATAACTCTGCCAGGGACATAACATGGAATTAGACAAAAATATATAAAACTAAGATATGACAATAAAAAATAAAAAATACCAAGGATAATAATTGAAGTAGAAAGCAAGAGTTAACAAAGCAAGCTCTATTACTTGACTGCAAAATAGAAAAGCCAATTAATGGAATCCATTGGATAAGAAAGGCATAGATGCAAATGCACACCAAAGTTGACTGGTGAATAACCTATAATAAAAAGTAGTAGAGACAGGACTAGTGATTTACAAAGACCATATGAGCCTAAAAGAGAACAGTTTCATAGATAACAGGTTAAGACTAGTTTCTTGTACTCTTCATGGTAATAAATTCCAAATAGAAAAAACATTAACTAAATGTAAGCCATGCCCCAAGACACTCTCAAGGACTAGCTTCAAGTGGACTGGGCCAGAAACTGACATATCCTGACATCAATAGAAGCATTAGCTCTTTTGTTTCTCATCTTCACCTAGACTTACTCCTGGCACATTCTTGATCATGGTTAATAGGCCCCTTTTGGGGTATAATACAGGTATCATGTGTAGGACATCCTTTATCTCACCCCCACAGAAATGTATCAGGAAAAAAGTCTCATAGCAGACCACGAAGAGAAATAAAATGTATGGGGTAATCCAAGAAGCCATCAGTTCCATGTCAGTCTAGCTTCTTATGGACCTCATCCTTTGACCAAAACTTCTCTCTCCAAAGAGCCTAACTGCTGAATCTAGTAGCTTGTCCTCAGTCTTCATCCTTATTAATCTCTCTTCAGCCTTTAACACTCTCAATCACCATTTACCCCATAATGTTTTTCTCTTTCTAAGTTTTCATGACACCGTGTTCTTCGGATTCTCCCTCTAGCTATCTGACTTGTCTTTCTCAGTCTCCTCTGCTGGGTCTTCATCTAGGTCATGCTTGTTAATCATGGTTTCCGTGGCTTCAGTCCTGAGCCCTTGCCTCTTCTCCCTCTATATTATTTTGCTTAGTGATCTTGTCTCAGAGATTCAATGATCATCTCTATATTGATGATCCTCAAATCTGCTTACCCAGCCCTAACCCCTCTGCTGACTTCCAGATTGGCATTCCAACTGAACTGGATATCCTGCAGATCTCTTGAACTAACATGTCCAAAACTGAAATCACTCTCCCCACCAAATCCTCTTCTCTGCTCCTAAACTTCCCTGTGATTTTTGAGGACATCACCATCCTCCCAGTCAGCCAGGACTAAACTCATCTTTGTGCCCTCAGTATCTTTCACTCCTCCCCCATATCCATATGCAATTTGCTGCCAAAGCCTGGGTGCTCACATGGTGGTCAGAAGAAGCAATACAAGGACACTCTCAAGGTTTCTCTGAAGAACTTTAGAATTGATTGTGTGACATGGGAGACATCAGCACAGGAACGCTCAGCATGGCATGCCCTCATCAGAGAAGGTGCTGTATTCTGGGAGCAAAGCAGAATTGAAATACCTCAAAAGAAATGTGAGATATGCAGATTCAGAGAATCCACCCCAAATGTTCACATGGACTATTTGTGCCTGACCTGGGAGAGCATTCTGAGCTTATATTAGTCTGATCAGCCACAGTCAAATAAGTATGCAATGTCCTCCCTGTTCACCCCCACTTCACTGTCCTTGGGCTCCCTTCAAAGGACAATTCCTGTGCCACCTGCTACATATACGTCCTTTCTGAATCTCCCAGTTTTTATCATTCTCTGCCTCTTGAAATTCCTTTCTACCACTTTTTACAAACTTTGGGTTTACTTCATTAATTGTGTACATAGCATCTCCTCCCAAGGGCTGCTTTGGGTTTGTCTCTGTAGCCCTGGCATGTAGCTCAGTGTCTTGTTTGGTGTAGCCCTGAATAAATGCTGGCTGAATGAATGGAAGTTGCCAAAATATAGTCTTAAGATCTGAATAGTGGACTCAGAGAAATCCCTGACCCACACAATCACTGAGACTGCCAGATGGAAGGCTCCTGACAGGTGAGCAACCCAGGGCTAACCTGTTATGGAACAAGAATAACCTTCATAAGATCCATGGAGGGCAGTAATCTAGCCTTGGCTGGATAACCTCATCTGAGGGAGACTGAACCATCTCCCAAAGAGACCCAATCAATTTTTGGACAGTGATGATCATTCCAAAGGTTTTTACTAAGCCAAATTCCATAAGAATTTTCTTAAGTGTAGTTTATCTGTGATTGGAAATAATTGCATTAAACATTAAACACTACATCAGACAGTTTTGTGGAGCCATATGTGAAAGAAAGAGACAGCTAGGTACAATATGGTAGTTCTATTACTAATATTTAGCCATTTTCAATCACAATTTAATCAAGCCTTGTCTTATCTCAGGATTTGTTTACAAAATCTCTTCCTAAGTCACTCCAAAGATTTACCTTGGAGTCTGATAGCGTATGGAGCTGGCATAGGCTCTCAGACTTCAGGCCAAGTCTGCACCCAAATTCTTCTGGTTTTACTTCTCAACTGTAAGCTATGTAACCACAGAAGCATGGTGGCTGTGGACACTCTTATGTAGTTAAGGGTTTCTCATAACTCTCCTAGTCTGTCTCACTGCCCTACCTCCCCCAAAGAAAGCTGGAGAGAAGAATGGTCAGGGAAAGGAGCAAGATGGTGGATCTTCTACAGTGGGTGGGCTACTTTTGGCTTGGCCACCTTTGGATTCCAAGGCAGAGAAAAGATGATGAGCATAAGCCTCATAGCTGCCTCGGAGCCCTGACAAACTGAGCCAATTAGAAAAGCACAATTTCCTCCTCTTTCAAAAGGAGAGATGGACTTTTCACCTCCAAACAAGGACCTCCAGCTGTTGGCTGTTGTGCTAGGTGCTGCTTGGAATTTAAATAGATTTGACCTTGACCTCTGAAGTTCTCCCTGGCAATGCATAACTTGTGAATAAAATAGTTTTCTTCTGCCGAGCTTCCAGTAACACGACTAAGGACAGATGAGAACTTTACACAGAAAACTGAACGAGGTATTTAAGGAGAATTTTTTAAGCACCTACACTATGAAATCTATTCTACCAGCATTGTTGACACAAACCAAACTCTTTTCAAGCAGCCATCTTTCTACAGGAGGAAACAATATGTAAGCGGATAGATGAGTAAAGACAATTCCAGGTGGGAGAAATCCTCAGCTACTGGGAAAATTAAGAGAGACATCAGGATGGAATGACTGAGGCAAATCCAGAAGGAGGCAGACAATTTTAAGATCACGGTATCATAGTTCTAAAGGTGAAAGAGACCTTGGAGGACATGTAGTCCAATGCTGTCATTTTATGATTGAGGAAAATGAACTCCAAAAGTCACCCAAAATCACCCAGGTAGTTTTCATCCAGGTAGTTTTTATCAAGGTGGAATTTGAACTCATTTCCTTTGATTCCAGAGCCAATGGTCTTTTCACTGGCCCAAAAACCTCTGCCTGCCTCAGTTTCTTCATCTGTAAAACAGAGATAATGAATAGGCAGCTAGATAGGTCTGCGGATAGAATGCTAAACCTGGAATCAGGAAGACCTGAGTTCGAATTTGACCTCAGACACTTATTAGCTGTGTGACACTGGGCAAGTCACTTAACCCTGTTTACCTCAGTTTCTGCATTTGTAAAAATGAGCTGTAGAAGGAAATGGCAAACTGCTCCAATATCTTTGTGAAGAAAACTCCAACTAGGGTCACAAAGAGTTAGGCACAACTGAAAGTTTGAACAACAATAAATATTTCTTTCAGCATCAAAATGTTCCCTATGGATCTTGCTTCTTACTAAAATACCAAGACAACTTTCAAACATGTGAAAAAAGATCATCTTCCCAAATACAAAGGGGCAGAGTAACATGGCTGAATTGAATTGAAATCACAGAAACATAGTTACGATGTCTCAACAAATATGCCATTCTTCTCCTGTACTTGGGCATCAGAGAAGTGTAATATTCTCCATGTATCCTTTTTGGATGTCAACCCATTTGCCTCCGTCAAACATTCTATACATTCCCCATCTGTTTGGACCTTGACACTGCCATCCAGCCTGTGAGCTATTCATGCCTCCTGGTCATTCACTACTAAAGACATTTTTTACACCATCATGCCATGTTTCAAATTCCTTTTCTCTCACCTGCCCTAATATTTTTCTAAAATTGTTCTGTCGGTTAAGAGATACTCTGTGGGTCCCCAACAGTCTCCTTAGGCAATTCTTCTTTTTCAAGATTATCTGCAAGCTTTCCCTTGGCATCTTTGGAGTTTCATTTTTGAGACCTCCTCATTACAAAGTAGTAGTAGATTGAACAGGCAGCTAGGTGTTGCTGTAGTGGATAGAGCACCAGCCCTGGAATCAGGAAGATTCATCTTTCAGAATTCAAATCTGGCCTCAAACATTTACCAGCTGTGTGGTCCTGGGAAAGTCGCTTTACCCTGTTTGCCTCAGTTTCAACATTTATAACATGAACTGGAGAAGGAAATGACAAGCCGCTCCAGTATCTCTGCCAAGAAAACCTCAAATGGGGTCATGAAGAGTTGGACATGACTGAAATGACTGAGCAACAAAGTGAATTGAGCATTGGGTGTAGAGCTGAGAGGATGTGCTCATGTCCTACCTTAGCCTTTACCTGCTCTGTGACCCTGTAACTTATCTGAGCCTCAGTTGCCTCATCTGTAAAACTGGGATAATAATAGCACCTATGGGGGTTGGGGGTTCTTTTGAGACTTAATTGTGATAATACTTGGAAATCTCTCCTTTTGAAAATCTTAAAAGTGTTATTTAAATGTTATACATCTTTTTATCCATCTTGAAATGACTTCCCCCATAGTCTTTCTAGCTCTCTGATTCTAATATCACTTCTCTAAATTATCTGCAATCTCCTTTCCCTAAATTGAGGGTTCATATAGATCTGTGTTCAACTTTCCTTTTCCTCCCTATTACAGTTTCTAAATCAGAGGGATGATTTCTTACCAAAGTGCCCATCATCCCTTCCCTGCTCTGAGCCTACTGTTTCCCTTGTTGGTGAGAACCACTCAGAACAGACTCAGAATAGCACCCTCTTTATTGGTCTCCCCAACTTCTGAAGGAAAAACTGGCACCAAGTAGAAAATGTCTTGTTTTGTATCATGTTTCCTCTCCTTGAGTTATTGCATTTCTTCTCCTGAGAGTGTGTTCTTAATGCACAAATGCAACTCTATGCCTATGTCTCTCACGTATCTCTTCCTGATCTTGCTCCTTTTAAGTAAGGCATGCCCTTCTGACACCATATTCCAATTCCAATAATAGGTTTCATCCCCCAAAATTCTGGGGATCCTTATTAGGTTAAACTTCATACTTGCATTAAGTTTTCTAGTTCATTTTTCTTGTTCCCCAGACTGTGCATTTTGTATAGATGCCTGAAACCATGGATTGTACTGTTAATACCTTTCTTGAGTTTTATGTCCTGTGAGTTTCTGGGTGTTTCAACTGTTCTTATTCTATAGCTACTGTCTAAGAATCCAATCTGGTAAATAAAAGCAGACATTTTCTTCCTCTTGACTCCATTTTCCCTGAAGGCCTTTGATGATATTTGCAAGACTTTGGGAAATATGTGCTTACTAGCCCTTCCTTATTAGGGGCTCTGTATCCCTGGCTGGAAATTTATCATTCCTAGTTTTTGAACTGTAGTTGAACACAGCATAGTCTTAACCAGATGCTCACGCTTCACTTTAATTCAACAAACTTTTAAAGTACTTTCTATGTGTAAGGCACCATTCCAAGCATTAGGGATGTAAAAACCAAGATGAATTATTTCCTGACCTTTTATCTATCTATCTATCTATCTATCTATCTATCTATCTATCTATCTATCATCTATCTATCTATCTATCATCCATGCATCCATGCATCCATGCATCCATACATCCATCCATCGATCTATCTATCTACCTATCTATCTATCTGCCTCTCTATCTCTATCACCCACCCATACATCCATCTATCTATCTGTCCATCTATCTATCTATCTATCTATCTATCTATCTATCTATCTATCTGCCTCTCTATCTCTGTCACCCATCCATACATCCATCTATCTATCTGTCCATCTATCTATCTATCTTCTATCTATCTATCTGTCTATTTCCCTGAAGTTTTGCTTCCTGAAGCAGCAATGAAAACACTACCTATCTATGCCCTGTGGGTCCTTAATTTCTTTCCAAACATTTTGGAGTTTTTAGCAAGATGTTCCAGATTCCTTCTGGCAGCATCATTGAATGCCTTTCTGAATCACCAGAAATGAGTCACTCCATTTGACAAGTGATCGAAGTATCTGTCACTCTTTGGCATGTGCACCTCAGGAAAACAGAAGATGTCTCTATTATTGTAGCCAGGGAGACAAATAGTTGCTGTAGTACTCACCTCTTTCTTTTCTTATTCTTCCAGAATCTTCTTTCACATATACCTGGAAGATTACTCATGAGAGGGAGCAGCTCACTTCCTTCTGGGAATAACCTCATAGCTTTTACTTGGCCCCAGGTGTTTTGTAGGCCTTCTTTCCTTTCTCCTCTGTGTGAAATTCATGACTTAATCTAACCAATCTCACCACAATCAGGCTCTCTGCAATCATTGTCTCCACTTTCTTTCTTCTCTTCCTCTCTTCTAAATCCTCTAAAGTCTGGCTTCTAACTTCATTATTCTCACCACTCAGCAAAAGTTGGACTCTCCACAATTAGCAGTGATACCTTAATAGCCAAATCTAATGGCCCCTTCTCAATCTTCATCCTTGACCTCTCTGGGTCTTCGACATTGTTGATCATCCATTTTCCCTGAATTCTCTCTTCTCTAGTTCCCCATCCCCACTGATCTTTCCTCATCCTCCTACCCTTGTGACCACTCTTCAGTCTCCTTTGCTTAATTCTCCTCCAAATCATGCCCATTCTATCACTCCCCCAATGTTTTCCTTCTGAAAATACCTTCCATTTACTTTTTGTTCAGCTAAGGAATGATTGTTTCTACACTCAAATATACGTAATTGTTTTCATGTTGTCTCCTCCTTTGCACTGGGAGCTCCTTGAGGGCAGGGACAATGTATTTGCCTTTCTTTGTATGCCCAGTGCTTAGGTCAGTGCCTGGCACACAGCAGACACTTAATAAATGCTTTCTGATTAACTTATTGTCTGCTTCCCCAGATCGTTTCTTCCTCCACTTTTCACAAGACAGTAAATACTTGCTAAATGGCTTTGCATTTGCATTCTCTTTTGTACTAGGAATCAGGTTCAAGTATGATGACCTGTTCAAAATAGGAATATTGAGGTTCCATGAATTGAATTGAATATTCTACATGTTTAATTTAAATAAAGAGGGCTGGCCATATTCTGGGCAGGAAGTTGGAACCATAGATTGCTTTGTAAAGAAATTCCATGCCAATGTTTGCAAGGATAGTGGGATGGAAGGAGAGAATGTCCTTCATTTGAAAGAGGCTGGCACTTACTACCCGGGGGACCGTAGGAAATCTGCTCCCCTTCCTTAGACCTCATCTTCCTCATCTGTAAAACGGAGGGCTTAAATGAGCTGGCCTCGGAATTTTCTTCCAGATGTAGACCTGTAAGCCTATGAATAGGAACCCAGTTGTTGGAGTCAGGATTGTTGGGATTGAGTCCCCAGCTCTGGCATGTTCTAGCTGTGTACATCTAGGCAAGTTCCTTACCATTTTTGAGCTTTGTGGAGATGCTGCCTCACTGCCTCACTAGATGGTTGTGAGTAAAGTGCTTTGTAAAGGTCATTGATCCAGACAAGTGGATTCTCATCGTTGTCGTTCAGCCAAAGAATGGTCTTCAAACTCTGCCTTAGCATAGCTGTTAGACAGATAGCCCATAGAGCTCCTCCTTCAGAATGTCATCAACCTTGGACAGAGACAGCAAATGGACTTTTCCCAGAATTGAATAGAGAAAAAAGGACACAGTGAGGTGACACGATAGACAGAGCCCTAAATTTGGAGTCAAGAAGACCTGAGTTCAAAGCATCTCTCAGACACTTGCTGTCTGACCCTGGACAATTCACTTAACTTCTCTGTGCCTTGGTTTTCTCATCTGTAAAATAGGTATAACAACAGCTCCTCCTAGGGTTGTTGTGAGGATCAAATTAGATAATATTTGTAAAGAATCCTGTAACTTTAAAGTCCAGAGCAATTGCTACTTATTACTATTATTATAGTACCCTGGGTTACATTCAGGAAATTCCACAATTCTTTTAGTGCATTGAAGCTTTTCCTTAAAACAAAGATCTGTTTTCTTACTATACATGTCCTTCCAGTGATATTACATGCCTAGAATTCAAGGAATTCTAATATCTCTGAAGAATGGAAGCTAAGGGTCATGTAGAGGGCAATAGAGAGGTACCTGGTAGGCATTAGTCAGCTGGAACATGTTACAAATGAGGAATTCTATAGGAGAAACAGTGCCCAAGATCACTTTGGTGAATGTATGAATGGTCTGGTGAAGTAAGAATGTGGAAGAACCGATGGGAAACCACTATGACTATCAATATAGAGGCACAATCAAGGAACTGTGAGGAAAGTCCCCAGCATGTTGGACAGACCCTTATGGCAATGGATGGAAGACATGGACAAAGGATGCTCGTGGTGGATAGTCATGGAGGGCTTCAGGTCCACAGCTTTGGATGAGATCCCATATCCATTGGTATATGAGAACCCTGGAGTTTAAGAAATAATCTTTGGAAGGAGTTGGAATGTGTGAAGAAGAATGATTTCTGGGTGTGTAAATTGCCTGGGCATACTTGAAGGGAGGGCTTGAAAACAGTCAAAGAGAAAGACAGAAAGAAAGACAGACAGAAAGAAAGAAACAAAGAAAGAAAGAAAGGAAGGAAGGAAAGAAGGAAGGAAGGAAGGAGGGAAGAATTTTTCATTTGGCTATATTACAAATGGTGACCACCATTCGAGCAGAAAGTCATCTGACAGCTCCAGACCTTAACCACAACAAACCTGTTCAAGGTTGCTCAGAACCTTTCCACTAAAACAGCATCAGTCCAGGGCTGCACCAACATGCCCTTACTTTAGGGCCCCAGCCTCAGCCCCAAGGCTCTGGGCTGCCTTATACCCCTGCTCCTCACACAGACGCTGGCTATGTTGTTGGATAAACATGCTATGCACCCCCTTAAAAGAGCCCTTTTCCCTCCCTCCATCTCACACCCTGCTGAACCATCCTGTGTTTCCTGAGCAAAGGAGTCTGCATTATTGCAACTTCATCTGGATGGGAAGCCAGAACTTTTGATAGATGAGAAATGGGCCTATCGTGTTTTCCTTTGGTTACCTAAGAAACTATCTTCACAACAGAAGCCCTCGTAAATACTCTGGAGACGCATCAGAGGCTCGCGTGTGCTCCATGGCAATGCTGTGTGGATCGTCTGGCCCGTGTTCAGCCAGAGAAGATAAACTGGCCAGGATTGCCAGGATTTGATTACGCTTGACCCTGACCCTTGGCTCAAGCCAGTAACCAGTTGCACTTCATCCAAAAAGGGAAAAAAACAGCTCCCTAGCTCCCATCACTTCCTTCTGCCCCCAGTCTACCATCATCCCCCTTGGTGACTAACTTCTGGACCTGAACAAAGAGCAATGATCTTGGATTGAGGGGGTTGGGGCAAAGTTCAAGCCCTGGCTCTGGCTTTTAGTCACTGCATGACCTTGGCAAGAACCTTCTGTGGGACCTAGGTTCTTCACCTCTATAATGGGCATCATTATCCTCCAACCACCAGACTCCCTTGATTGCTAACAGAAGACTGATTTACAAACAAAAGGCTCTGGAAATAGAAGTTTGTTTTTAATCTCCTCCCTGCCCTCCTGATTCTGTGTCTCCGGGACACACTTCTACTTCATGGCCACACCAAGCAACAATGACAACAATAGCCTCAACAACAGCGGCAACGACAACCACAACCACCATGACAATAGCCATAACAACAACCACAACAGTAGGGACAACAGTATCCTCAAATATCATCAGAACAACCACCACAACAGCCACAACAACAACCATCACCATCACCACGACTGCAACAACAACCACAACCACAAATCAACAGTCTTAATAACCACAAGACAGCACCAGCAGCAGCAGCAGTCACAATAACAACAACAAGCCAGTTGTTGTTCTCATCTTGGGAACTCCCAGGTGTTGTTTTCATTGAATTATAGATAGATGACAAATTCTTCCAGGGACAAATCTCTGTTTTATCTGTCCATCCCCAGCACCCAGTATTTACCATACAGGTAGCAGATGCTAAGCACGTGTTTTATTTACCCTTCTTGAGGTCAGAAGTCATGGCTCATTTACCTTTCTATCCCTTCCTTCACCGGCTCAGTGGCACATTTTTGCCTTTGCAATGAGGAAGTACTTACATTATTGGTTCAATGATGATGACACTTCTAATCAAAGAGGAAGTATTTTTAACTCTTTACTACGGATCAGATGTTGTGCTAAGTGCTGGAGAGACAAAGAAAAAGGAAAAATGAAAAGAGTGCCTGCCTTCTGGGAGCTTCCATTCTAATGAGGGAGAGCTACGCTGAATAGATTCAACAGAGAACAAGTAGAGGGGGTGGCTCCAGAAATGGGCAGGATTTGGAAGGGTTGCCAATGGAAGAAAACCCTGGAGCTGACTCATGACTAAATCCAGGGATCCCAAAAGGTTATGAGGGAACACACCTGAGGTCTGGGGCACAGAGCCAGTACAAAGGTATGGGAAAAAGAGATGAGTAGAAGGAGGCCAGTACGGCTGGGCTATGGGGTTTTTGGAGGAGAGTATCGTATAAGAAAACTATAAATATCACTGGGACCAGGTTGTGAAGAGCTTTCCAAGACAAATAAGGGAATTCATATTTGATTGTAGAGGACATAGGGAACCATGTGAATTTATTGAATAAGCACATGATTAAACTTATGTCTTGGGAAAATCACTTTTGCAGCTATGTGGAGGGTGGATTGTAGAGAAAAGAGACTTCCAACAGGAAGACCCATTAAGAGACTTTTGCAATAATCCAGGAGAGAGGTGAGAAAAGCCTGAAGAGGATGATATCTATGTGAATAGAGAAAAAGGGGACATATATATATATATGTATATATATATACACATATATATGCATTAGATGTGTATGTGTGTGTGGGTGAGAGAGGCACGTGGTGATAGAAATGTCAGGAACTGATAACTGCTTATATATGGGGGCTAAGTGAGAGTGAAGAGTCAAAGGTGATCCTGGGATTGACTGGAAACCTGGATGACTGGGAAGATGATAATTCCCTTAATGGAAATAAGGAAGTCAGGAAGGTGGGTGAGTTTTTGGGGAAAGACAAGTTTTGTTTTAGGCATATTGAGCCTGAGATAATTATAGAAAAGCTAGGTCAAATTATCCAATAGGTAATTGGCAATGTAAGGCTGGAACTCAGAGACACTAGGGCTGGATGCATTGATCTGGAAATGATCTGCATAGAAATGATGGAACCCATAAGAGTTGATGATGTGACCAGGTGAGACAGTATAGAGGGAAAAGTGAAGAAAACTTAGAACAGAGTCTTGGGGAACACTCAAAGTTAGTGAGTGTCACCTGGATAAAGATCTAGCCAAGGAGATGGAGAAGAGGTCAGTCAAGTAGGAGGAGAAACCCCAAAGAGCAGAAACAGTCTAGGAGAAAAAGGTGATCAACTGTGCCCAATATTATAGACTGTTCAGAAAGGAGGACCAAGAAAAAGGCGTCATGTTTAATAATTAAGAGATAATTCAAAGAAATACTGAACAATAACAATAACATGAGGCGGGGGGGCTAGCCCACCGTGGATTTGGGATGACTTGGTCTCAAGCCCTGTCGCTTACTCCTGCTATCATAAGTCACATCTTTGTTGAGTCACAGCCTCTCTCAGTGACTCAGTCAAATCTCTGTCAGTCACAGATAAAATGTCTATCTGCTTTAGAGAAGGGAGCTTCTGCCTTCTTCTGCATCAATAAAGTCAGTAATCCAGGAAAATAAGAAATAAAAGTTTCATTTCTGTAGCCAGTCTATAAAGAGTGCCTAGCAATGGGGTGGGAAAAGAACTCTTGGGATAGAAATTAATAGGGATAACAGAGGCTAGAGAAGGGCTCATAAAAGATGGTAGATTAGGGGCAGCCACCCAATTCAATATTCCCAACATTCCCCTCCAAACAACTTTAAAATAACTCTTCAAATCAAATTTTGGAGTGGCAGAGCCAACAAAATATCAGGGTGAGACACTTTTCCAGCCTAAGACAACTTAGGAGGTCAGCAGAAAAGGTCTATAACACAAGGGTAGAAGTAGGCCTTCTGGGTGTCAGCAATAGCAGCCTTTGTCCTTGGAAGTTCTGGGACAGTGGTGGCAGCAGCAGCAGCTGCAGGAACTCTCAGCCCAGAGACCATAAGGGGGTCAAATAACTATTCAGAAACAGATCACAGAAGACCCTTTGTTGGCCATACACAGGTCTGGGTTGCAGTTCCAAGGCAGAGAGAAGCTCTAGGGGTCAGTCACAAGAGAGCAGGGGCCCTGGTCACAATCCCAGGGCCAAGAAAAGCATTAGAACTTGCAGATGCAGAGGAACAGGGTAGAGACCAGAGCAAAGACCAGTAGAGTAGTGACCATACCTCTCTCCAGTTTATACCATCTTGGAAACACTGAAAACTTGCAGATGCCAGAGCTAACTCTGAAAATAGCAGCACAAAAAAGATTGAGGCTTGGGAAAGTGCTTCCCCACCCTCAGGCAAGAGTAGTCCAACTGTAATATAAAGTTCAAAGTCAAGAAATAGGCTAAAAAATGAGCAAACTACAACCACAAAACGACCATAGAAAGCTACTATGGTAGCAGAAAAGACCAAGATATAAACATAAAAGATGTCAATAATGTTAAAACAACTACATTAAAGAAAAATGCTAATTGGACCCAAGCCCAACAAAAATTGCTGTTAGAGTTAAAGGAAGAATTAAGAGAAGTAGAGAAAAATATTGGGAAAAGAAATGAGAGTGATGCAAGAAATTTATGAAAGGGGAATTAAAAGCTTGGTGAAAGAGGCACAAAAAATTGAAGAAAATAACACCTTGAGAAACAGAATTGGCCCAATGTTAAAAGAAGTACAAAAATTCACCAAAACAAAGAACTCTTTAAAAAGCAGAAATGGCCAAATGAAAAAGAAGGTATAAAAGCCCACTGAACAAAATAATTTCTTAAAAATCAGAAATGAACAAATGGAAGCTAATTACTCCATGAGACAGCAAGAAATAATAAAGCAGAATCAAAAGAATGAAAAAAAATAGAAGAAAATGTGAAATATCTCATTGGAAGTGCAACTGATCTGGAAAATAGATCTAGGACAGGTAATTTAAGAATTATTGGACTTCCTGAAAGCCATGATCAATAAAACAGCCTACACATCATATTTCAAGAAATTATTAAGGAAAATTGCCCTGATATCTTAGATCCAGAAGGTAAAATAAAATTCGAAAGAACCCACTAATCACCTTCTGAAAAAGATTCCAAAATGAGAACTCCAAGGAATATTATAGCCAAATTCTAGACCTCCCAGGTCAATAAGAAAAAAAAAACAATTCAAATATCATGGAGCACAGTCAGGATCACACAAGCAGCTTGCATGTTAAAAGAGTAGGGGACTTGGAATATGATGTTGTGGAGGGCAAAGGAGCCAAGATTGCAATAAGAATAACTTTCCCAGCAAAACTGAGTATTATCCTTCAAGAAAAAGAAAGATGTTTAATAAAATAGAAAAGTTTTAGACATTCCTGATGAAAAGGCCAGAGCCGAATAGAAAATCTGACATTCAAACGTAAGACTTAAGGGAAGAAAAAAAGGTAAATATGAAAGAGTAATCACAAGGGATTCGATAAAGTTAAACTGTTTACATTCCTATATGGGAAGATGATATATGTAACTCCTAAGAACTTTAACATTACTAGGGCAGTTAGAGGAATCTGTATATATATAGAGAGCATGTAAGTCAATTGTGCTGGGATGATCTCTAGGAAAAAGAAATGAAGGGGTGAGAAAGAGGGGTGCACTGGGAGAAGAGGGAAGAAAGAGGTAGAACAGGGAAATTTTTGTCACATAAAAAGGCATTCAAAAAAGAGCTTTTATATTGAAGAAGAAAATGGGGAGGGGTCACAAATAATGCTCGATCCTCATTGTCACCAAAACTGGTTAAAAGAGGGAAGAATCTGTCTATCTACCTATCTCTGTGTGTGTGTGTGTGTGTGTGTGTGTGTGTGTGTACACACACACACACACACACACTCGGGTGTAGAAATGCATCTTACCCAATAGGGGAACAAGAAGGGAAGGGGGTCCGAGATATGAAGGGGGTGATAAAATGGAGAGTCGATTAAGGGAGGCAATGGTCAGTAGCAAAACAGACTTTTAAGGAGGGACAGGGTAAAAAAAGAGAAAGAAGGATAAACAGAAGAAAGTGGAATGACGGAAAATACATAGTAAATATCATAACTGAATGTGAATGAGATGAGCTCACCTATAAAGTGAAAGGGGAAAGCAGAATGGATTTCAACACAGACTCCAACAATATCTTATTATAAAAGACACACTTGAAACAGAAAGACACAGAGTTAAAACAAAGGGCTGCAACAGAATCCAGTATGTTTTAGTTGAAGTAAAAAAGGCAGGGATAGCAGCCATGATCTCTGTCAAAGCAAAAGTGAAAGTAGACCTAAGTAAAAGAAATAAACAGGGAAACTACATTTCTGCTAAAAGGTCTCATAAAAAATGAAGTAATATCAAAAACGCTTAAGGGCAAATTTCTCTGATAAAGGCCTCATTTCTCAAATATATAGGGAAGTGAGTCAAATTTATAAAAATAAGAGCCATTCCCCAATTGATAAATGGTCAAAAATATGAATAAGCTGTTTTTAGGAAAAGATATTAAAGCGATCTATAGTCATATGAAAAAAATGTTCTAAATCATTGTTGATTAGAGGAATGCACATTAAAACAACTCTGAGGTACCACTTTACACCAAACAGAAATGACAAATGCTGGAGGGTATGAGAGAAAACAGGTATACTAATAAAATGTCGGTAGAGTTGTGAACTGGTCCAATCATTCTGGAGAACAATTTGGAACTATGCTCAAAGAGCTATAGAATTGTGCACATGCTTTGATAACACTACTGGATCTCTTTCCCAAAGAGGTCAAAGGAAAAGGAAAAGAACTTGTATCTACAAAAATAGTTACAGCAGCTTTTCTTGTGGTAGCAAAGAACTGGAAATTGAGGGGACACCCATCAGTTGGAGAATGGCTGAACAAGTTATGGAATAAGATTGTGACATAATACTATTGTGCTATAAGAAATGATGAAGGGGGAAGTTTCAGAGGGGAAAAAAGTGACAATGCTTGCATGAATTGATGCAGCATTAAGTGAGACGAACTGGGAGATCATTTAAAAGCAAAGTTGTAATGCAGATCAACTGAGGAAGACTTGAATGCTCTGATCAGTACAAGAATCCAAGACAATTTCAAAGGATTCGTCATGAAAAAATGCTATCTACCTCCAGGGAGAAAACTGATGGACTCTTGAGTGCAAACTGAAGTATGGTTTTCTCGCTTTCTTTATTTTTCTCACATTTTTTGTGATATGGGTACCATGAAGATATGCATCTCATGATTTCATGTGTATTATTGAGAGCATTTTGCTTACCTTCTCAGTGAGTGGCGGTAGGGTAGGAAAGAGGTAGGGAGAGAATTTGGAACGCCAAATTTAAAGAGAAAAAAATAAGTATTTTTTAAAAAATAATAAAACTAGTGGCTCTCTCTTTCTAGTCCTTATCCTTTTGTGGGTGGTACCCTTTTTCCCCATTTCCTTCCAATAGACATGGCTTACTCTCTCTAGTCAGTCATTAAGCTCCTCTCTCTGAGGGGAAAGGTTTTCCTTTCAAGCCAACAACAAGAACACTGGGAAGGAGGAAGCCTGAGGTTCCCCCTCTTATAATACATCCAGCTCTCCCCACTCTCAACAAGGTAGTCTTAAGCCCATTTGTGTAGAAAACAACCTAGATCAATGTTATATTTTTCACTATTCAGGAAAGTTATAAAAATGATTCAATAAGATCTCTTTTCTGTACAGCTTTGAACCCCTGTTTTGCCAAGTAAAGTACCAGCAATTATTATAGTCTTCCCCCACATCCCTCCCTCCCTCTGTATCTGTCTCTGTCTTTCTCTCTGTCTCTGTCTCTCTGTCTGTCTGTCTGTCTGTCTCTCTCTCTCTGTCTCTCTCTCGCCCCCTCCCCCTCTGTTTCTGTCTCCTCTTCTCTCTTTATTTTTCTCTCTCCTTCTATCTTTCTGTTTCTCTCTCTTTCTTTCTCCCTCCTTCCTCCTCCTCTCTTTGTCCCTTCAATGCCCACTACCTCTCCCTCTTTATCTCAGTTACATTTAAATAAGGAAATACAGAGAGACAGAACATAATGTCTAGCCACAATTTTTTTCTTGTATAAACTGGTTTCAAATATGAATGAGATAGAAAGCAAAACTGACTCTTAAGACGCATTGATTGAGCAACTCACTCATCCCAGGATGGCAGAGGCAAAGGCTAGAGAAAGGAGTGGGGTCCGGAGCTCCCCTGAATGTGCCTCTTGGTCTGGGATCCCAGTGGCTACCCCCATTCTGCTTCCTTAGATAATCCTCTCTCTCAGTCTCCTGCCTTACTAGTTATTGTCTATTGCTCCCTGTGAGCTGCTCCTGTAGTGGGATTCAGCCGGGTAAAACCGGTACCTAATTTTAGGTTGAGCTCGCTGAACGGGTTGTTAGTGGGGGGCGGGGCCTCCCCTTACGTCAGCGGCGGGGGCGGTGCCTCGGCTGGGTTCCATGGAGAACCGATTGTTAATTTATTTGAATCCCAACACTGGGCTCCTCCCATGCATGCCAGTCAGCAACTCAGTTTGCCTCCTGCCCAGGCCATGCCAGCCTTCACTTCTGGGTACCTGGCATTGTCACTGATGGGAACAGCAGCTGCCGTGGTGGTCTTGTCTGCTCCCATGCCCCAGGACTCCTCTGCTTGCTCCAGGCCCACACTCTCAGATGTCACTGTTCCTTTCTGAGGCTTCTTCCCTCCCTTGCCCGTAGGTATGGAGGAGGACTGTCTCAGCTGATCCTGGGTCCCACTGGCTCTCCAAGATTTACTCCAGTTGGAGGTCCCTGTCCTTCAGGAGACAGTGCCTGCATGACCCTGTTACAAAAATAATGCAAAAATTCCTGTCACCCACTGTAGTTATAAGAACGACAAGGCTCAGAGAGAGCAAAGGTTTCCCCAGGACAACAGCAACATTGGAGACAAGTCTTGAATCCATACTTTCCGACTCTGCAAACACCGTCTACTTTGTTATTGAGTCCTTTTCGGTTGTGTACAACTCTTCGTGATCCTATTTTGGGGTCTCCTTGGCAAAGATGGAGTGGTTTGCCATTTCCTTCTCCAACTCATTTTACAGATAAGGAAATGGAGGCAAACTGGGGTAAGTGATTTGACCAAGGTGACATACCAATTAAGTGTCAGAGGTCAAATTTGAACTCAGGTCTCCCTGACTCCAGGACCAGTGTGCTATCCATGGTGTCACCTAGCTGCCTCTACATTATGCCGAATTAATGGATGGATGAATCGACAAACAATACATCAAACCCCACCCCCCAAAAAAAAAAACCAGCAAAAGACCATCTTCCTTGGCACATACAAGGTCAACTTTAGGCACTTTGGAAGAGTGGCTCCATATAGATCTGACCTCTTTTATATTTACTCTGTCTCTTGATGGAATGAATGTAAGAGGGTAGGGGTGGGTTCACTCTTGTCTTAGGGTATCCAGTGCCTAGCGTGTAATTGATACTTTATAAATGCTTCTTGATTCATAATTGCAAAGGTTTCTGTAAATAATGATAACGTGTCTTCCCAAATAGGCCATCTGAGATAGAAAGGAGTTTCTAAATCAGGGAACCTGACCCTTCATTTTGCAAAAGAGGCATGTAGAGCCAGAGATGGGGAATTCAGGGGATCCTAAGTTCTTAGATTGAAAGATAGAAGTTCTATTAGAGTTTAGAAAATCATAGGATTGTGGATTTAGAGTCCGGTGGGAAATTCCAGGTCATCTAACACAACTTCTTCATTTTACAGTTAGAGAAACTGAGGCCCAGAGGGGTTAAATGATTAGCCCAAACAAAGCAGCAAAGACTGGATTTGAACCCAGGTCCTTTGAGTATGAATCAAGCACTTTTTGCAATATGCCACACTACTACCATCCTTTTCTCTGGTTTAAACCCTGCATTTTACAGATGGGGAGATTTGGGCCTAGAGATAGGGAGGGACTTGCCCACTGTCACATTGGTAACCCAGGGCAGGGGGCAGGATTGAAATCTAGGTCCATCAACTGCTTTGCTTCTTTCTTCCCCTGGGGCCTGGCTTTTCTGCAATATGCTCACTTAGGGAAAAGACACACTTGGCAATGATGTAGGTTTACATAATAGTCGCTGCTCCAGTTCCCTGACATTTATTGTTGCTTAAGTCAGTAGGAATGAAGTCAGGGGAAGGGGCAAGGCTGCTTTCAGGGTTGGTAGGCTGAATACATGGGAGTTTGCCGACAAGAGGCTGGAGATCAGCAACATGAGTGCATGGAAGATGGGCTCTTCTTGACTTTCCTGGTACTCCAGGGTTCTCATTTCATAAAGTAATAAGTGGAGAGCATTTGAAAGAGTAGCAAATCCCATGTTGTATGCTGACTTCCTAGTGAAGACACACAGCATCTCCATTTTGCAGTAAGTCCAAGGTTATAAATGGAGGTGCTTTGTCAACTCCTCCAAATAAATTCAAAGAGTGGTGGGCCCATGGACTGTGCTAATGAAGCTTCCTGGGAGGTGACCTACACATTCCTAAGTGGCTCCAGAAGCAGTCTGTGTCCAGGAAGCTACCTTGATTTCTCTGTTCTGAGGACTAAGGCATCCCACATTTATAAAGTCAAAGCAGGGAACCTTTGTCCAACACTAAACTCTATGAATGGGCTCCAGTGGGATTGATGCCAAGGGAAGGCCAACTTCTGACTAGGAGAATTGGAATCACAGAGTTTCAGAGTTAGAAGGGACCTTGGTGTTCATCTAGTCTTACTCATGCTGAAAACGTAATCCCCCAAACAACCCACCCAACAAGTAGCCAGTCATTTCTTGAGGACTACCATCGATGGGGAGCTCACCTCCTCTCCCACATTGGGAAGTCTTATTGTTATGGATGTTTTCTGGATGTTGAGCCTATGTTTGCCTATTCACAACTTTTACCCAGCTCATAGCTCTGTTCCCGAGGACAAGAGGAACAAGTCTATTCCCTTCATGTCATGACCATCCCTCAAATACTTGAAGACAAATGTTATATGTCTCTTAAGTCTTTTTTCCAGGCTAAACATTCCTGGTTCATTCAAATAATCCCCACTTGACTAGGACACGAATTCCAGGTTGTTCACCACCTTACATAGATCTTTCCTCTGAAGGATCTCCATTCAATCACCTGGTTTGGGGGAGAGCATGACAGAAAGGAAGCAGAAATCTGATTCTTTTCTTTGCAAAAAGTCATGACAATTTCTTAATATTATATAACCGTACTGTAGTTCCATACTTTCCAGCCTTACTGTAGTTCCATACTGTAGTTCCATACAGTTCTATACTGTAGTGCCATAATTCTAACCTCTGGTTAGGAGCCAATGAGCATCAGAGGAGTCCATTCCTCTGATGGCACAAACACAGTCCACTCTCCATCTAACCAAAATTGCCAACAAGAACAGAATTGTCTGAGTGGGTGGATGCATAGAACTGAAGTTCTGTTCTTAGAGTCAGAGCAGAAAAGACCAATCCTCAGGACGCCATTACTTTGGCCAGCATTGTTAGGGCTCAGGCACTGTCCCCTACTACCTGGGGAAAAAGAGGCATTTTCCATGTGTTCTATTGCTTTTTGTTCTCATACTGTGCTCGTTCCTTGAGGGCAGCAAACATTTCATGTTTAGTTGCAGCCTTGGTGCCTGGCATAGAGCAGGAAACAGATTTTATGTATCATTGCAGTCTTGGTGTCTTGCATACAGCAGGCATTTACTTTTTTAATGCTTCTGGGACTGAATTGAACAAAGAACAGGAAAAAAAGAAAGCCTAACACAGGCTTTTTTCTGTCTTTTTTTTTCTTCTAGGCTCATAAAAAATGGAGGCCTTTTGCTCCTCCTCCTTCTCCTCTTGCTTCTTCTCCTCCTCTTCTTTAAAAGGGTCACTTTGAATAATGGATGCTCTCTGCTCCCAAGCTGGAGGAGGATTGCAGGCAAGCTCCCTGGGACTCAGCCTGATAAGGATCTCAGATGCATTAGAGTTAAACAAACATGAGTCCTCATACAATTTGCTCCACTGTTTAGCTTAGCCTTGAAATAGAACATGTTAACGCTGTAATTGCAAATTGTTGGTGCTGGTTTGTATTTTGGGGGCCAGAACTGAAATGGATCTAAACACAGAGTGCTGGCTTCTGCTCCCAATCCCGTCTGGCTTTCAGGCTGAGGCTGACTACTGGAATGGGATCACAATGGGGAAGGCCCTGGAAGATGTGCCACAGCCCATCACATCCTGGCTCAGCACCAGACTGGAGAGGGCACATTCTCATGGCACGGAATGTGGCGAAAGGAAAGCAGCATCTGCAGGCTTGGATTCCACAGTATGCCGTGTTTGGACAGCCCATCAGCCTTAACCTCAAACCAGTGGCTTGTGTGATGTTCCCAGAAAGCCCATGGGATCCTTTGCTCACCACTAACCACCAAAGGGAAGAACCAGAAGCAACAAGGATGAGGAGAGAGTCTCAGATACAAATTAAGACAATATTGGGACAAAATAAAACTTCCTAACTGTTGAATAAGAAGAAGAAAGAAGAGGAGGAGGGGGAGGAAGAAGAAGAAGAAGAAGAAGAAGAAGAAGAAGAAGGAGAAGAAGAAGAAGAAGAAGAAGAAGAAGAAGAAGAAGAAGAAGAAGAAGAAGGAGAAGAGAAGAAGAAGGAGAAGGATGAAGAAGAAGAAGAAGAGAAGAAGAAGAAGAAGAAGAAGGAGAGGAAGAAGAGAGAAGAAGAAGAAGTAGTAGAAGAAGAAGAAGAAGAAGAAGAAGAAGAAGAAGAAGAAGAAGAAGAAGAAGAAGAAGAAGAAGAAGAAGAAGAAGAAGAAGAAGAAGAAGAAGAAGATGAAGAAGAAGAAGAGCAGGCTTCCTCAGGGGACCATCCTCTTCACTGCACATCTTTACACAAAGACTGAATGGCAGCTGGTCAGGGAGCATACACTGGGGATACTTTTTTTTTTAGTATTCATGGGGCTCTGTGGCTGCTGAATCCCTCACAGCTCTCAAATCCTGGGGATCTACGATTCTGTGTCACCTTTTTTCCAGCTGCCATCAACAGAGCATGGAGTCAGAGATTTTGGTGCTTAGCACAAAGGAAATAATAATGATAGAAATAGGGGCAACAAGAAACAATGTGAGAGAAACAACCACTGATCCGGAAAGACCTGAGTTCAAGTCCCCGCCTGACTCTTATTAACCATGTCCATGAGCAAGTCACTTAATTTCTCTGAACTGAACTTTCACAGCCACACTCATGGGTCCACAGGGACACATGGATGACTCTGTTTCCCCAAGGCTGCTCTCTGATACTTCTCTCCCGTACCGAGGAGAAATAAATCCAGCCAGGGCTGTTGTCATAAAATCAGCAGCTCACATATCTTGATCAGAGCCATTCCCAAACCATGGGTTGTGGATTCCTATGGTGCCACAGAATTATTACAAAGGAGTCCATGAATCCCTATGCACCCCAAGCTTTGCCATTTAGACCTTCATGTAGCTCCAACAATATAGATCACATAACTCCATGTAATGAATTGGCAAACAACCCTTCTGCAGACTGAATGAATAACATGTCTCACACATCTATGTATACTGAATCTTCAGATGTACTGAGATGCCGCTGTGATTGAAAACATACAAACGCATTGAGGAATGTTACAGAATCCATGGGAGCTTTGGGTCATCATATATTTTTTGCAATCAACAAAGTATAACTAATAAGTTGGAGAAGTTTTTTTTTTTCAATTTTATTTTCAGTTCCAGATTCTCCCCCTTCTTCCTCCACCACCCATCGAGAGGGCAAGATAAACAAAGTCCTTTATAAATATATAATCACAAAACCTGAATTCTCTCATTAGCCATATCTTGAGGGAAAAAAGGTAAAAGAATATCCACTTCAATCTGCCGTATGTGTCTGTCAGACCTTTATTTGGGGCTGGATGGCATGTTTCACCATGAGTCCTTTAGGATTGTAGTTGGCCATTGTCCTAATCAGTAACCCATTCTTTCAGAGTTGACTGTCCTTGAAATGTCATTGCATAAATCATTCTCTTGTTTCTGCTAACTTCTTTCTGCATCACTGCAGACAAATCTTCCTTGGTTTCTCTCGAACCCTCCCCTTCATCATTTTTACAGCACAATAGTATTCCATCATATTCATATACCATAACTTGTTCAACCATTGCCCAAATGATGAGTGTACCCTCAGTTTTCTGGTCTTTTCTGACATAAAAAGATCTGCTATAAATATTGTTTTGTTTATGGATTTTTTTCCTCATTTCTTTGATCTTGAAGAAGATCCTTTGATATTAAGTAGGAGTTCTTGCATTCATTGAACATTAATTAAGCATTTACTATGTTCTAGGCATTGTCCTAAGTGCTGGGAATACAAAGAAATAGGGGCGAAAATCCTCTTTGCCCTCAAAGAACCTACATTATAATACAGAGGAACGATATAAATAAAAGGGTACATATAAGATAGGACACTTGGGTGGCACAGTGGATAAAGAGCTGGCCCTGGAGTCAGGAAGACCTGAGTTCAAATCTAGCCTCAGAAACTTCCTAGCTGTGTGATCCTGGGCAAGTCACTTCACTCTGTTTGCCTCAGTTTCCTCACATGAAAAATGAGCTAGAGAAAGAAATGGCAAATCCCTCCAGTATCTTTGCCAAGAAAACCCCAAATGGGGTCACAAAGAGTCAGACATGACTGAAATAACTAAACAACAACATACAAGATATATCCAGAATAGATGGAAGCTAACTTTATAAAGGAAGGTCTAGCATCTGGGAGGCCTAGGTGAGGCATTCCTACAGAAGGTGGGATATGAGCTGAGTCCTGAAGAAAGATAGGGATTCTAAAAAGACAGGGGTAAGGAAGGAGAGGACTCAGGGAAAGCACTAATAGGGAAGATGGATGAAGAAAAGCAAGGAGGCCAGTGTTGCTGGACCATAGAGTAAATTCTGAGAAGACTGGAACTGGGCTAGCTAAGGAAGATATTTAAAGGACCTAGGACTATCCTGAAGGCAACAGGGAACAGTTTGAGTTTATTGGAGACAGTAATATTTGCCCTTTTGCAAATCACTATGGTAGTTGAGTGGAGAATGAATTGGAGTGGAGAGAGACTTGAGGCATGGAAACCAACTAGAAGACTATTGCAGTAGTCCAGGCAAGAAGTGATGAAAGCCTGAACTAGAGATGTTGTTCATCTTTCATTTTCGAAAAGGACTAATGATACCTTGACTTGCATGAATTGGATTTCAGTGAGGCAGAGCTGCACAGAGTCATCAGCCTCACTCTCTCCTCCAGAGTCATCAAAGTCCAGTGGCAAAATGAAAGTCTGGACGACTGGAATCTTTGATGTCTGCCCAAGCTCTAAGCTCTCCACAGCACCTGCTTCAGCGGCCCTCATGGCCATTAGAACAGATTGTTCTCATCCACCCATTCTGCCAGTGGAAGTCTTGCTTGAGATAGACACCCCCTAACTCACCAGTAGATTTATGGCTCCTTTGTTTAGCCTCAACCAAGTTTGGTCCATCTGACCAGATAGTTTACAGGAATGTGGCCACTGCACAAACTATGGTTTCTTGGAGCCACAGGTGAGAGTTTGGTGAAGGAGGACACCAAAGGCATATGAGCAGCCCTGAAAAGGGCTTGGCAAACCTTCCTACCAGAGGTGCTAGACCTCCCTGAACATCCCATATGCCCCCAATGTGAGTAGAAAGAAGTCAAGGAAAAGAAAAGGCAGGGAAGAGCAAGGCAGGGAAAAGGAGAGAAGAAAAGGGAAGGGAAAGGAAGAAAAGGAAAGAGAGGGAAATAGAGAAAAGGAGAGGGGATAGGAAAGAAAAGGAGAGAAGAAAAGAAATATTTTATGAAGTACCTACCATGTACCAGGCACTATGCCAAGTACTTTACAAATATTGTATAGCTATGGGATAGATGTGAGAGATAAAGATGTAAGATAGACATTTCATTGGATGGAGCAGGCAGGGGATCACCTTGCCTCTCACTGAGTTGGTGCCCAATAAATGTTGGTTGAACGAGATTGAATTGAGATAGAATGGAGATCAAACCAAGAGTAAACCAAGTTGGTGACTTGGATGCTGTTGGTGTCACTGACAGAAATGAAGAAGTTTGGAAGAGGGCTGGATTGGGGGCGGGGAAGAGAATGAGTTCAGCATGACTCATGGTATGGCAGCACTGACAGGGATCTTAGATCTCACCTTGTCAGAACAGGATTTTGTTTTCCCTTTTGTTTCTGTTCTATTGAGAGGAACAATAAGGTACAATGGAGAATATGAACTTGTTCAAGGTCATCTGGTTGGTTGGACACAGATGCTGGAATTTCAGCACTGGAGGGGATTGTCCAATCCCATCCCACCTGAGACTCCCTTCTGAACAAACTGGTCCCACCTCTGCTCCAAGACTTCCAATGAGGGAAGCCCACCACCTCTGAGGTATCCCAGTCTACTTTGGGGTCTGTTATTTTGTCAGGGTGTTGTTTTATTTTCTAAATGTCAGGGAGTTGTTTTATTTTCCCTTGACATCAAGCCTAAATCTGCAACTTTGCAACATCTACCATTCTGGGCTAGGCACAACAAATCTAATTTCTCTTCCATATAATAACCTCCAAGGTATTTGAGGACAGCATTTATCATGTCTTTCGTTCCCAACATCTCTACCCCAGTCTTCTCTTCTCCAGCCTGAACATTCCCAGTTTCTTCAACAGATTGCTCATATGTCATAAACTCAAGGTCCCTTCACCATCTTTATTGCCATTCTCTGTGCTACAATCCATTAACATTCTTAAATATTGGCCCTCTCACCAGGTGAGTTTTGATGGAGGTAGAGTATGGTGGGACTATGATGTCCTTATTCCTGGAAGCGTTTCCTCTTCCAATGAGATCTGAGATCACATTAATTTGGATGGCTGCCACATCAAGCTACTGCGTCACATTAAGCTTCTGGTGTACTCAGATGCCCGGATCTATTCTAGATAAACTGATCCCTAATCATGTTTTCCCTGTATCTTACTCAGCAAGTTGATTTTCTGAAGCCAAGGATAAATCTTTCCATTTATTCTTACTGAATTTCGTTTCATTAGCTTCAGTCCAATGTCTGCCAAGATTCTATTAGTTCCTGACCATGTCACCAATGTTCTGTCTCTCCCTCCCAGATTAGTGTCATCAGCCTATTTGATGAGCATGTCATCTATGTTTTCATCAAGTCCTTGATAAGAATTCAAACAGCACAGATTCTTGAGGTCTCTGATACAGAACTCCTGTCAGGTTAACATTGAACCACCAGCAACTACTCATGAGAGGACCATGGATTTAGAACTGGAGGGCCCTTTAGAGGTTGATTCCAACCATATTACTTCACACAGGGGAAATCTGGGTCCCAGAAGTTTTGTTGACTCATCCAAAGTCACAAAGGCAAGATTTGAACTCAAGACCTCTGCCTCTAAACCCAGCTTTCTTTCCATTGCATCACACTACCATCTTTTTTTTTGGCATTCAGCTGGCTCAGAATTCAAGAAATTGGACCAAAATTTAGCCAAGCTGTGTCAAGCTCATAAGGCTCCCAAGTGTCCTGAACTAGATCAAAATCTAACTGGGAAATATTTAAGAAAATAAGTAAAAATATGATAGATTACAGATAATGTGATTTTCTGAGTCCATACGCCTCCACAGGGTTCGTTATGTATAAGTTAGTGCCCCAACTTTGAAACCAACATTTTAGTCCACATTTTCACAAGCATAGTAAGAGATCCTTTATCAAATACTGTGCTAAAATCTGGGTAAAATCTATCTCTGGCATTCCCTTCACCTGCCAGTTTAGCAACTTGGTTTTAAAAAAAAAGGAAATAGGGGTGTTTCCTGACACACTGAACCATCTCCTCCCATTTCCACAGCTGCCATCCTGAGCCTCCCTTTGGGAGGGTCCCAATTGTGGAGAAAGTCAGGCAGAGAAAGTTGTAATGAAGAAGCCTTCCCCAAGAGAGGCCATTTGAGTGATAGCCATCCTCGTGTGAGCGTGTTGTATAATAGCGTTTGCCAGCCCCCAGAGTCCTCCCCAACCCGTTGGTAGCACCTTCCCTCTGAGATGACCTTCTTCTCAGCATTTAGTACAGTGCCTGGCTCACGATAGATACTTAATAAATGCCTACCTCACAGAGTTATTTTAAATGAGATGATGTATGCAGAGTGCTAATTATCCCCACTGTCATCACTCCTGGCCTTCTCCACAACTTCATGACCACTGGGGAAACCGTGTCCTGGGTGTTATCTTCCCACACTGCCTATGGTTGGTGTTTTTGCAGCCACTAAACACTTTGATAGACATGCCATAATTTATCTGACATGCATAACACATCCAAAGAAAACATATCTCTTCATACGGGCAACCTGGTGGTCTTTGGCATCCCTGGGACAGATGCCTCTTGCTTCTCTGTCCAAGGTTTTTGGTTCTGCCATCTTCCAGCTGCAGAGGCCAGCCGACCAGGGTCTCTGCCTGTTTACTTTGAGGGGAATTTAATCTGCATGCTACTGATCCATTTACACTTAACTCATCCCCATGTTTTACTAGAGCCTGTGAATGGCTTTTTTATGAGCCTCCTTTAGGCCATTTTGCTTAGAAACAGGAAGTCGCCTATTCCTCACCATAAACAATCCAATCTCCCCACGCTTTATTTCCCCACTCGACTCTTGCTCAAGGTGTCCCAGCCCCATGGCTCCCCAGTCTGGGGGCCCAAGAAGGAAGTGAGAGTGGGATGCAGCACTCCTGGAAAGGTCATCTCTGCCTTGGAATGCTAGCTCTCCTCACGGCCAGGCAGTACACACACCTGGAACATGTCACCCCCTCCCTGTGCGTCTGGTTGTCCTCCTCAGGCTTGCGAGTATTAATAGAAGGATAGAGACCCCAGTCGAGTGATTCCTGGCTGGAAGACAGACTCCCTGAGCTCCAGCCCAGAGCACGTCTTATGTAAGGCTTAATGCTGCAAATTCAGGCAGGAAGCAAGATTTATCCTTCTGGGAAGCTTTTGGGGTTGGCCTTCATCAAGGCACACTGACTCTCTATGCTCCCTCCAGCTAGCCGCAGCCCCTGATTTTTGCCCAAACTAAGGCAAATGTAGAGCCTTCGAGAACGTCTGAACCTTGTAGGAGCTGCCTTGTTTGACCCGACATTAGACAGCCATGTACTCTGGGCCAGGATAAGTCTCTTCATACATTTCCTTGTACATCTTGGGATCTTCAACTGTGATTTGGGAGTGAAGTGAGCTTGGGCAAACGCCAGCCCACAAACACAGGAGAAATGGATGACTATGCTCAATAACTGAATCTCAAATGAGCAGCCATGGTGGACTGTCAAGATTCCGACAGCCTTCTCTGTACCTCGGCAACACCTGTGGGTTAAGGAGGTCAGCTTTTCACAAGAAATCCAGCTTAGGTTCTAAGGACGAGGGGCTGCAGAGGAAACCTCAGGAGGATGAATGAGCCATTGAGAACAAGGCAGCCTCCCAGAGACTATTAACAGGGAGCTGGAACAGCTCCGATATCTCTGTGGGGTGAGCGCCTTGTATGGCCAATGGCAGCCGGACTTGGGAGCCTGTCAGCTTCTTTTTCATGACCTTGTTTCCAACATACCTTTCTTTCCTTTTACTATTTTAACTACACTTAAACTGGGCAGTGAAAATTGAGTGTCTTGGTCTTACGCCCACTTTTTGGTTCTGGGAGACAAAGCTATAGTGTTTACATGAGAGGAGTGTGCTTAGAGCTGAGAGAAACAGGGCAACATTTCCGTTCACATCTGGCTTTGCTTATTTGTCCAAAATATTCAGTTATTAATGGGCTATTAATATTAGACTGCTTCTTTCTTTCTGTTCAGGCTGGGGTTCTCAAATGCTCTCTCAGGGTGATAGGGAAGAATCTCAGACAATTCCCAAGTCACACAGACAGCCTGGGAAGAAGCTGAGAGCTGAGGTCAGAATCATCTCAGACTTGAGTTTCAGGTCAATTGGGACAGGTAGGGAGGCAACTGTAGCATGCAAGATGCTGGGAGGAGAAAGCCCTGCATAGACACAAGACAAATTGCGTAACACTCATCTCCACTCCTATAGGACATATATGTCTGTGGGATGTTCCAGGTGGGAGATGCCCAGAAGGCAGCTGGGAACATGGATCTGGGATTCAGAAGAGAAATAAGAGCTGGATATATAGATTTTGTAGCCATCATATAGAAGTGATAATTGAGCCAACGGGAGATAACCAAGAGAAGTCATAGAGAGAAAAGAAGAGGAAAGAAAATAAGCATTTATTAAATGCCTATTATGTACCAGGCATTATAAAAGTGCTTTATAAATATGTCATTTGATCCTCTCAACAATCCTGGACTGTAAGTGATATTATAACCCATTTTACAGTTGAGTGAACTGAGGCAGACAGAGGTTAAGTGTTCAGCCTCACACAGCTAGTAAGTATCTAAGGCCAGGTTTGAATTCAGGGCTTCTTGCCTTCAGGGCCAGTGTTCTGTCCATTGCAGCTACTGGGGGCCCAAGGTTGACCCTTGGAGGAAACCTACAGTTAGTTGTCATGGCATAGATTAAAATTCAGTAAAGGGGACTTATATGGGGTGGTCAGACATATAGGAAGAGGACCAGGAGAGAGCGCCATCTCAGCAGACAAGAGAGGGTGGGGATGGCCAACCTCATCAAAAGAAGTCAAATGGCCTAAGAATAGGTCAGAGGAGTTAGCAGTTAAGACATCACTGGAAACCTTTCAGAGAAGAGATTTTAGCAGGGGTAATAGGAGGGCTGCGAAGAGAAGCAAAGATTTGAAATGACCACTGCAGAAAATGTTTGTCAAAAGCCAGACTGGAAAATCCTTAGAAATGAGGGGAATGAGAGGAAAAGGAGACGAGAAGCACAGACTGTCTGTCTTTCCTAGTAAAGTGGGAGAGAGAAGACAGAAGAGGGTAGCTCCAGTGAGAGGCAGGATGACAGAGTTGTTTTGGGCATTGCAGCTATTTCTGAAGGGTGAAGGAGATCTTTTCATTGCTGCAGGCACCAGGAAAAGCCCCAGTGGCAAAGGGGAGATTGCAGATAAAAGGAAAAGATGGAAAGGATTGAAGCAACAGAGGTATGTGGGAGGGATGAGATCAGAGACACACAGGATGTGAGAGTCGGGAAAGACTCTGCCGCGGTCTAGTGTCCCCACAGTATCCCGAGCAGTCATCCAGCTGCTGCTTGAAGAACTCCAGAGTGGGGAAGCTTACCACCTCTGGAGGCAGCTCAATCCACACTGGAAACAGCAATTATCCTGAGGTAGTTTGTCCTGACACCAGGTTATGACGGGTCACTTCAGCCCCCAACTCTGGGCATTTTCTCTGTCCCCCCCTTCCAAGGACTCTCTCCCTCCTTATTCCTGCCCTTCACTTCCCGGCTTCCTTCAAATCTCTGCTGAAACCCCACCTTTTACAGGAAGTCCATCCTGATGCTCCGTAATTCCAGTGCCTTCCCTCTGGGAGTAGCTCCAATTTAGCCTGTCTATATCTTGTTTGTACACAGTTGTTTGCATAGCGTCTCTCCCTTGGCCCTTCTCGAGAGCAAACAGTCTTTTGTCTTTCTGTATATTCCCTAAATTCAGCACCCTACCCCTCCGACTCCAACTCCAACCCTAACTCTGACTCTGACTCTAACCCTAAAATGCGCACATAATAGGCACTTAACATATGCCACATGACAACCCTTCAAATACTTCAACACAGGTATCACGTCCCCCAAACTCTTCTCTAGGCTAAAAATGTCCATTTCTTTCAAATAATGCTCATGTATCACATAGGGTTGTCTCTACTCCCCCCTACCCCTGCTCTGCCATCCTCCTCTGGATCTTCTCCAGTTACTTTATCCTTCTTAAACGGAGATGATCACGAAGGTACAAGGTTTACGTGGGGCAGCCAGATCAATGGTGTAATGATCCCCATGTGGATTGGAGTGACGATAGGTGTTAGAGAGTGTAGGGTGTTGGAGGCCAGAGAGGTTGTGGAGTGTGAGGGGACAAAGAAATGTACCTCAAAAGTCCCCAAATATGAGGGCAGGTTTGTGGGTATTGAGAAAGTCTGTGAGGCAGGGAGCAATACTCCCCTCTTGGTTTACCTTGTACCTCATCAAGCTTTTCAGGCTTTTCTGGATCCATGATGATGGCAGCTCCCATCTGTGCTGCATGCATATACCCCAAAGCTCTGTCCTGCCTACCACCTTCCCTTCCCTCAATTAAAAAACTAATCAAAATATTTGATAGAGCCTTTAAATATATCGTGAAACATTTCTTTTAGAAAGAATTGCACTTTGTGAGACTATGTGGCTGTCTATATTTCCCGCTGTTTCTATAATCTTTATCTTTCTTTATCTGTCTCTCTATCTCTGTGTCTGTCTCTCTCTCATTGGATTGTAAGCTTCTTGAGGCCAGGGACTGTCTTTTAACTCTTTTTGTGTCCCCAAGGATCAGCACAGTGACTGGCGCATAGTAGGCACTTAGTAAATGTTTATGGATTAATTTTCTTTCTCTTTTTCTGTCTTTCAGTCTCTCTTTGTCTCAGTTTCCATGGATTTAACTATTATCGCCATGCAATTTGCTGCCAGATCTATACATCCAGCCCTGAACTTTAGCCCCATCCATTTCACCAACTGCCTATTGGACATTTCCAACAGCATGCCTATGGTTCAGCATGTCCAAAAGAGGGTTTGTTATCTGTTGTTGTTCATTTGTTGTTGTTCAGTCCTGCCTGACTCTTTGTCAGGTTTTCTTGGCAAAGATACTGAAGTGGTTTGCTGTTTCTTTTCCAGCTTATTTTACAGATGAGGAAACTGAGGCAAACATAGTTAAATGACTTGCCCAGGGTTACATAGCTGGTAAGTATCTGAGGCCGAATTTGAACTAAGGAAGATGAGTCTCCTTGACTTTAGGCCTGTGCTGGGTACTCACCAGTTGGGGGGTGGGGTGTTGTGGGCAGGAGGAGTCTTATTCAGTTCTGGATTAGACAAGATGACCTCTCAGGTCCTTCCCAGCTTGGAGAATATATAATTCTATGCCCAAGGAGTATGAAGACCCCAATCAGAGTCTTGTCCCAAAGTTTTCAGTGTTGTAACATGCACACACACACACACACACACACACACACAGTGTCTGAATACAGCCCAGGGCACTGAGCTTCCCTTATGGGAAGGAATTCAATCCCAATCCTCTCCGCTCCAATGGCCTCCAGCTGCTCCCATCTCTGGGATCTCAGGGCCCTTTCACCATCCCACCTTTCCCAGCCCAGATCAGTGATGTGAGGGGCAGCTCTCATGTTTTTCACCCGCTGCAGAAGAGGCACTGTAGAATCTATGGTCTTCGGAAAGGATGTCCCTCGCTGGGCATGGTAACATAATCTGGCCTGTGTGGAGCAGGAAACTTCAGTGATAGATATGGCTTTGTTATTAAAAGTGAGCTCCCGCTCTCCTTGGCAGTGGAAAATTGTGACCCAGGCTAACATATCTTCCCATTGTTTATAACTTGCGGAAAGTCAACACTCAGGGTCTCTGGGTCACACAGTAGGACCTACATTTGTTTTGGCCGCACGCAATTTATGGAACGGCAAGAAACAATAAAACATGAACTCACCAGTGTTTTCTTACCTAAAAAAAACATGGAACTTGTAAAATCGGGGAGATGATGATGATAAAGGAGAAGACAGTCACTTAAAAGGTTGGAGCTAATGTTCCCGCATTCTCCAGGGCCTGTTCCTGGCAGCCACCAGCCCCTGGGGCTCCGGTGTTCTTGACCTCAGGAAATAGAAGGAACGCCATTTGCTGATTGCAAAGATGGAGCTGATCTCAGGACTTGGCATGGGGCTCTCCCAAAATCAGTTCTCCTTCAGCTTCAGTGGCTGGTCCTCTCCCAGGGCAAGGAAGAAAAGACCCTGCCCTGGCAGAGCAGTGTGAGGAAAGACCACAGCAACATGATTCAAGGGGCCTATTGTTTACAATTCTACACGCAACAAGCATTTACTAAATTCTTTCCGTGTGCCAGTCTGTCTTGGGGTTTCTGGGATGCTTCTCTCTCTTGGTCCATTTTTTCAATCTTATTTGCTGGGTAACCCATGAGGATGGGGTTCCCACCCCTTCTTCATGGTTGTGCTCAAGGCTCTGTCTTGCATTCTTCTGGGCCAGGCACTGTGTTGGTCTCTGAATATATAAAGACATTAATAAAACAGTGCCTTCCAGTTCTCAAAGAGACCACAGTCTACTAGGTAAATAAATGGCATCTGACAGGCACAAGGAGGCAATAGGGAGCCCACAAACATTATGGGGAGAAAGGGGATAGATGGACTTTTGGACAATCACGTCAGCAGCTGAGCAGAGGATGGCTTGGAGTGGAGAGGAGCTTGAGACAGCAAGATCAATGAAGAAGCCTTTGTAATAATAGTCTGGAGTCAAAAGGCGATGATGAAGATCTGAATGAGGTTGGATCTAAAGTGCACCAAGAGGGAGGTTCTAGTTCCTTCTTCCAGACACACAGCTAATAGGAGGCCAGGCCTTCTTTCCATGGTAGGACGTTCCTCCCCCTGAAACTGATAGGAAAGCCTGCTACCAAAGAATATAAGAGCCAACTCATGGAATTCCTAAGGGAAGAGAATCTAGGAATCTCAGAGTGCTGGGCTCAGACCACTCAGCGGTGTACTCAGGTGACCACCGGCCCCTGCTCTGCTGCACAATCAGAATTTGGGTTAAAATTTAATAGCCCAATGTAAGAAGAAAGGGAAGGGATGCTCTCTCTCTCTTTCCAACATCACTCCACTATCAAAGGATTTAAGCCTCTAGGCACTTAAGGAATATTGGTGTCTGAGCCTGGGCCAGGGGAAAGATCTTCTCTCCTGCCCCAGGGGGCCCTCCTGTTGGCTAAGACACGGACACGGACTTGGCCCCTGAGATCTACTTAGAATCTGTTTGCTATCATTTTTTTTAACCAGTCTCAACTCTAAAAGGTCTTTTGGGCTATTTCTCTATTATTTAGAGAGACAGAGTTCCCAGGACTAAGGGCAGTCTTCTCTACTCTGCCTGGTCAGACCTCACCTGAATCGTTATGTCCAGTCTAGGAGCCACAGTTTTAAAAAGGACCTTATACATCAGAGACTGCCCCAGGAGGGAAGCCAGGAAGGAGGAGGGTCTGGAGTCCAAGACATGCCTAGAGAAGAGCAGACTGAAGGCAGGGAGGGGGAGGACAGCTTCGAGCATTAGTGATCACGATAATAGCAGCATTCACATAGTGCGTTTGCATTTGCAAAGCATTTTCCATACATAATCTCAGTTGATCTCCATAGCAAAGTTGTGAGACAGGGGCTGTTATTGTCCTCATTTTAAGATGAGGAATCTGAGACTGAGAAATGAGCGACTCACCCAGGGCCTCATGGTTACTAAGTGTCTTCAGGCAGGATTTGAACTCAGAGCTTCCAGACTCCTAATCTAGCCCTGGATCCACTCCACCACCTAAGCTGGAAGAGAGGCCAGTTTAGGCTGGAGTACTGGAAGATCTACCTGTCCCAGGGTGAAAGGTGCTGCCTCTGGAGCTGATGGCTCCCCCTTGGTGGAGGACCTGAAGCAGAGGCTGGATGACCACTACACGGACTGGCCTCTGTCACCTTTCAAGTCCCCTTCTCACATTCTGGGATTGTGGGATCAGAAAGAGAGACTTGTGTTAACTCTAAGAGAACTTCTAACATTAAGAGCCTGCAGCTCTGGTGGCATCCTGCTTCCTGCCAGGCAGAGGCCATCAGGGAAAGTCTGGACACCCCTTGTCTAGAAGGGGACCACTATTGGGCTTGAGTTTGGATGTAGGGCTTTGGAGGAGCCTCCTGCTTTTAAGTCTCCCCTGGACCAGTCCCACCCCTCCTCTGCTGGAAGTGCCCATATCACACATGTAAGGGGCTGCTTTCCCTGGCAGGCTGGATCTCAGCACTGTCCCCTGCCACATGCCACTCCTATTTCTCAGATCATAAGCTGTCAGCTTCATGGCATCCTAGAATGGACATTGGTCAGAGAGTCAGGACACCCCAGCTGGTATGTCCTTGTCTTCACTTCCCTCATGTGCCCTCCTGGGTGGATGGCTTCCCTCCTCTGAGAGTATAGACCATGCTTTCCTAGAGAGCAGGAATGTTTAACCTTTCCTTCTAGGTCCAGTGCTTAGCACAGTGCCTGGCACAGTGTAGGTGCTTACCTTGACTGTTTCCATCCAAAAGAAGAAGAGGTTGACCCTAGTGACCTTGCCCTGGTCCTGCAGGGCTCCAAGTCTCCATATTCACAGGCTGCAGCATGCAAGAGGCAGGGACTGATTCTCTTCTGGGCTCTGTGTCGTGCCTGGCCCTGGGCCAGGCACCAAAGGGTGCTGGAAAAATATTATTGGATGATGAACTCTGATGCGGCCATTTGATTTACCAAGGCATGTCTGTAAATCAGACCTTGGAAAGATGTGTCATTATGTTCCTCTTTCCATGTCTTCAAAGGGAAAATAGGTGCTTGACAGGCAGAATCCTTCCACTGCCAGGCCTGGGTTCTGAGGACGCTGGGGCTGGGAAGATGACGTATATTTGTATATGTCTAAATCTCTTTGCAGGATCAAAGAGGAGCCATGGGGAGAATGAATGAAGTTGAACAGCAGAGGACCTTATCAGCCGGCTTGGCTTCATCACAAACAAGGCTTCCTCCCCACAGCTGACACCCTTCTCCTCTTTGCAATGATGCTTGTCACTTGTCTCCTGAGGGTAGTACCCAAGGGCTGGGCAGACATGGCGGGTGGCGGGGGATGGAGCCCTCCAGCCCACGAACACTCCTTTCCTAGCCATCCCTGCCTCACTGTTCTACCATGATCAGATTCTCCCCTGCTCTGCACATGAGATTTTCACCATGTGGATTCCAAATATTTGTCTTTAATTTACTTTGATATTTCATTGGAGTTCTGATCTTGTCAATGGATAGACTCCCTCCAATGGGCCAGGACCCAGCTCTTCCAGGCCAGCTGCTTCTTTGCAACTCTTGCCTATGCTGTTGGTATTTTTGCAATCATTTTTCCCCCCAATGGTAATACTTTTTATGGTATTTTTATTTATTTTTATTACATATTTATAATATTTTTTATTATTTTATGGTTGTTTCCAATGGGAATACTTTGATTTAGCATTTATACCTTTCCCTCCAAATACCTTCCTCTCATTCTGATACCTTGAGATTCAGTCCCTTATGCTCTGCCCAGTCACAGTGTCTCTCCCATGAAACTCCTCTGTCCACATGTTGTCTAGTCTAGCTATTCCTTTCATTTTTCATTTAGTTAGTTTTATTTCTCATATCACATTAAGGATTGTCACAAGTCAAGGGATGGAGACCACACTGTCACTAACGGAGAATAGAATATTGACAGATTTTTTTCCACTTTTTGTTTCTTGTTATGCCTTTTCTCATTTCATCCTTAAATGTCCCCAGGATGATCTGGCTTAATGGAGTCTCATCAAGCTTCCTATAAAATTGTGTCCCTCCATATACACATAGATCCCCTTCTCATTAGTTTATGAGATGATATCGCTCATGATCCTCCAGGCCTTTTGTAATTACTACTAAAAATAAAAGTAGTAATAAGCATAAATCAGAGAAATCTGAGACTTGGAACATCCATATGCATTGAGTATGGTCCAGGCATCTTGCCTAATTTCCTCACACAGCTATGCCCAGGAGAGAACTTAAATATTCATTAAAATCAGCTCTTACCAGCAGAAATTGCCATCAGAGGCAGCCCTTTACTTCTCAAGGGCGTCCATAGACTCTTGCAGAGTTCTAGCTATTTTGAGGAGTTTCCTAGAACTTGCATATTTTAGGTGGTTAAAAAATGCTTGTTGACTTGACATATGCACAGGTGAAATCTGCCTCTTTGCTACCTCCTCTCTGAGACCAAGTAGAATAATCTTGGGGCAATTCCTCCCTATATGATAGCCTTTGAAATCCTTGAATGCATCTCCCATGTCCCCAGTCCAGACATCCCTATTCCTTTCAGCCCATCCATGCTGGGCATACTCTGGAGGCCCTTGCCCACCCTGGTTCCCTCCTCTGATCAATATCCTACCCCAAGATTCCATTCTTGCCTCTACTGAAGTTGTCTTTGGCTGGGGGCTTTATGGTGTGGAGTTGACTGACCCTAGGCTCTGAGGCTTAGACAAGGGAGCACAGAGCCTGACCAGTCCAGCAAAGCTGGGAAGATTTTGTCTACAGATCCAGTGACTGATCCCATGCCTGTTATCTGAGGACCAGCTGTGCCATATCATGGAGAGGCTTACCACTAGGCGGTCAACCATTGGGTCATGGTTTTGTTTTCAGCCTTAGTAACTCATGAATCAATTAACCTATAAAAGTGCCTCCTTTGAACCCAGTGTTGCTTTATGTGCAGGGGGAGAGAAGGGAGGACATGAGTTTTGTAGCAGTGGGGTTAGTCCATACCCCGAAAGCAATAACAGACCCAGAAAGTGCCAATAGCAGAGTAATTCATGTCATAGCCCCTCTGGCCTACTAAGCCTTTTACGTGGGAGCTGGAAAACCTGAGGAATTCATAGGTTTAATCCTGGGATAAGACAAGGACAAGGTTTGCAAAGAACCTGACACATGAAATTAGTAAGTGGAGAAATAGCTCTGATCACATCCTCAATGTGCCAAAGCGGATAAGGAGAAGAGAAGGAAGATGTCAGCTTCCTGGATGCAGAAAGGCTCTTGGGTTCATAAACATGGAAGCTGGAAGGCCTTAGCCATTACCTGGTCCAACTTCCTCATTTTGCAGGAGCCCCAGAAAGCTACATGGATTAGCCAAGGGACTAAGAGGTGGGATCACAACCCAGATGGCCAGACTCACAAGCCTGAACTTGCTCCACTACATTGGGCTCAAAGAGCCTCAACCATGATGATTTACATGGTCATTGATGGGCACTTGTGCTGACTCGTAATGTCAAAAGCCATGCATTTTGTGCCTACTAAAACAGAGCCATGTGCCAGGCTTGGAAATGCAAAGACAAAAGAAACCTAATTAATTAAAAGAGGCCTTGCCTTTGTGGGGTCCTTTCCCCCGCCTGACACTTAGGAGTCAGGGCTAGTTTTCCCTTGCCCAAACTCTACACCGATCTCTTTACTTCACTGAAGCCCAGAAAGGCAGTAACTTGCCTGCATTGTCCTGGTCAGTGAAGGGCAGAGTCCCGTGGCTCCCATTCCTCCACATGACCTTCAGCACAGCACCGACTGACTCAGATACTTAAAGCATGGTTCAAGTAGAGCTTTTCCTAGACTTCAGCCTGATTGCTGAACACTGGGAGTTACAGCCACAGGGTCTCTCATCCAACCCTCTGTCCTGTAAAGTATCAAATTCCAGTGCATCGGAAGAGGATCATTTTGGGGCTTTCTGCTTTCTTTGCCACCTGAGTTGGAGCTCCCTAGTTCCCTTTTATAAAGGCTGGCAGAGAATTGGGTTGAAAGGCACCAGAGTTAATCCCACCCTGACAGCAATGAGCATGTCTAACTGCTTTAGGTTCTAAGACTCCTCAAGGCTCTGATATTCAGTGTTCTATGTTCTAAGGCCCCTCCTGGCTCTGACACCTCATCATGTTGGGGATGTCCTCTCTCTGCAACCTAGTCAATTTTCATTTATGGAGCCCACAATGTTGCTCCACCCTCAGAGGAACATGAATAACCAGGCAGTGCCTTCTTGACCTAGCGCCCAAAATCCACACCAGTGACCCTGGTTTGGGCACATGCCATCACACCAGAGGAGCGAAAGGCATCTCCTCCAGAGCTGGAAAGGCAGCTTGGTAAGACAGATAGGATTCCAGATTGGGAGTCATGATTCCAGATTGAGGTTGAATTTGGTCTCAGAAGCTCAGGGGCTGTGTGACCCTGGGCAAACCACTTTACTGCTCTGGGTTTTGGCATCCTCAGCTGTAAAACCAGGAGGTCAGATTCCATGGTTAGTTCTAAATCTATGATCCTTGGATATGCAGCAGCATTCTACCTAGGATGAAGATCAAAACAGGTTAAAATGTTAGAGAAATCCCTTGGCCCATTCCCCCAGGGCTCCATGGCCACACAGCTGGCATTTCCAGGACCTAATTCAAGATTTCAGGCTCCCAGAACTCAGCTCCTTAAGGGAAGGGACTGATTGATTTTTCTACTCCTATTTCCAGCCCATGAGCCAGGGTTTGATACAGGGCTATGGTTAGATGATAAAAACTCCCTCCAGGCAGCCCTTAGAGAGGAACTGGGTAGAGGCACCTTGTCTATGCACATGCTGAGCACAGCATGGTCCTGATATTGCCTGTGCCCTGTGAAGGAAGCTCCTTGCATAGACAGGGTTGAAGAAGATGAAACTCAAGCCCAGCTTCTGTTCTGCAGCACCATATGGGTCTCCAACTTGGAGAAGTGGACCAAGCAGGCAGAACTGATTCACAGCCAGTGCTGAAGGCCTGGGGATGCTTAGTCAGAGAGACACTGGAGGATGAGATAGGGGAGGGCAAGTGAGGGAGTTTGTCTCTTATGCCAAGCTTTATCCAATAAGTTACTTCAATAACCACTGATGCCTCTACGTCCCTTGGAGGCCCACAGAGTGGGTCCCTCCCAATGATCTTGTCAGGGAAGCCATGGAAATAGCTATACTCCCATCTTCCAGATGAGCAAACTAAGGTTCATAGAAGAGATTATTTAGTGTGTAAATGGCAAAGCTGGGATTTTAGCCCAAGACTTCTGCCTCCAGTCTTTTCTATCCTACCACAGCTGGAAGGTTAGTGCATATCCATGCACACACACAAAGGAGCATGCATACGCATGTATAGTTTGAAAAAACAAATATAAATATGCCTTAATTGTTTTGTTAGGCTAGTCAAGATTAATTAGGAGTCTGAAGGAAAAACAAATATTAGAAACTGCTGTGCTTGACTTGAGGCCCCCCTCCCTGCGTACTGGGGTCTCTGCTTTATTTTGGCCAAGAGTGGGAGTTTATGATTTTCCAGGAGAGAACACTCTCTGACCTCCCGGGTTCGAGTTTGAAATTGAGCCTCTGTCTTTGGGGGTTCAAGGCGGTTTCTGGCTCATAGTAGGATATGATTTCCCAACTCTAAGGAAAAATGCTTACAATGCCTTCCCCAAGGAGCCCAGAGGGGATTCTGGCCTTAGAGTAAGTCAGGCTATTTGGATGAGGTACAAGAAGGGAGAGGGGACCATTGGTGAGTTTTTCCTTGAAATGTTCAGTGTTCAGAAGGTGCCAGTGACAGCTGGTCCATCGGCACTTTGGGCAGCAGTGTCTGTCTGTCTCATAATAGCAATCACCGAGATGGAGTGGCTCACACTGGCATACAATTTTTAGACTTGGAGAGAGATTGCCTCCCAACAATGCAGGGAAGTGGGGAGGATGGGAACTCTCATCTCCATCTTATGGACAACAAAACTAAGACGTGGCAAAGAGAACAGAGCTCCCCAAGGACAGCCAGCCAGTGAGGGGCAGAGCTCTCTATCCAACATTCAATGAGTGGGCTGCCAGCATCGCCCTGGGAATGGCGAGTCTGGAAGGAGCTCCCTCATCTGGCACCCTACAGGTCAGCAGGACAAAGCTGGGGCTGGCCAGAGATTTATCACTGATTGCTTCAATTCTGATGCGCCTGGGCCGTAGCACCCCAGAGTCACACCGAATCAGATAAATATGCCCACCTGCCAGAATGGAAGCAAGGGGGAGAGACCAGATCACCCATCCTCTGCTGACTCCAGCCCAAAGCTCCCTCACCTAAGATATTCCCATATCTGACCTCTCCTTGTCTGGACACTTAGAGTCACACAGGGGGAGCACAGGGTCACTAAGCCAGAGCCTGAGCTGGGGTTTCCCATAACCTGTGCATGGAATTCTGAATCAAACTCACATAATTCCTGGGCAGGATTCAGTGCCCAGCAATGAGATGTCAGAGCATTGTGGACAGAACACTGAGTAGGCAGACCCTGGGTTCTAAACCCAGCTTGGCTTCTCACTGCCCAGGCCACCTGGGTGAAAATCTCTTTCCTTGGAAGGGTGCAGTTTCCGGCTGTGCTGATGGAGAGGAAGGGTTCCTCAGGCTCTGAATTTCATCAACGATCACACTGATTGCCCTGGGCAAATATCTTCCATCTCCAAAAACTGGAAGGGCTGGACTAATTTCTCTCTAAGCTCCCTTCCACTCCCCCAGTCTGTCAGCCTTTGAATTTCTGAGTGTGGTGGCCTCCAAGGCCACCATGATGAAGCATCCTAGTGAATGACGTCCTCTTTCAAGTCAGCTCTCCCATTCACTCTTCTCCTCTTCACCAGGTCCCTCTCCCATCCTTTCCCCCTCCCCATTCAAACAAACCTCAATGTTTTTCCCTCTCCCACCCCCTGCCCCCAAGAAGAACAATCCAGAGCCTGTTCACATGGGGTGAATTTGTTCTGAAAATTCTGTTTGCTTTGCGTGTCTCCACTGGGCCAGGCCCAGCAGGCCGACATTCCCGGAGGTTCTGGGGGTCACCCCTCCCACTGCCTCCAGGACCCCTCTTCCTGTGAGCCCTCCCGGAAGAATGCAGGCTGGTTCACAGAGCTCGGCGGATGGGGGGCAGAAGGCATGCCAGGAAGGAGTGGTGCCTCCCCAGCTGTTGGAGCTGGGAAAGCGCCTCTCTGGGAGTTCTCATCTGAGAGTCTAGAGGGTCTCCCGAAGGTGACTGAACCTCCTAACCTCCTCTGGTCTCCTAGGAGTGTGAGGCTGCATGGACAGAGCCTGAGGGGAGTCTCAGATGCCTTAGACCATGCACTGAACATAATGGACATTGACCCTGGAGTAGTGATGTCATTTGGGTCCTCTTTGAGAGAGGGGGACATAGCTTTAGAGCCCAAAGGGGTTTTAGAGGCCATTGGTGGCATCCTCTAATGTTACTGAGAAAACTGAGGCACAGAGAGGTAAAAAGACTTCCCCAAAATCACACAGGCTGGTGAGTGAAGCTCTGGGGAATCTCCCCAGTCCTGGAGTCCTGGCTTCAGGTGACAGCAGCCCTGCTCCTCCATTCCACAATTCCTCCAATTCACAAATGCTGTGCTAGGTGCTGGAAATACCACCACAAGGACAAAACAGTCCTTGCCCTCTGTGGTCTTGGCTGTGAAGCCAGATAATGCAAAATAGAGAGAAACAGGGCACTCCTGAGTGGGAGAACTCCCTCAGCCAGTGCAGGTTGGTGCTCTTTCTGCAACCTGGAGTCTTGCAGTTTTCTCTGCATTGGGAGACTGTGACTTACCCAGGATCACACAACCAGGATGTGTCACCTACAGGACTTGAACCCTGGTCAAGTTTTTAGTCATGCTGTCTCTAATCTCTGTGTGTGTGTGTGTCTCTGTCTTCTCTCTCTGTCTCTGTCTCTCTGTCTCTCTCTGGCTCTCTGTCTGTCTGTCTCTGTCTCCCCACATATACACGTATACATTATACATAAACTTGATTTTCAATATATAATATACAATAAAGACAACACATGTTTACACCCATGCATGTACACGCATACATACACACGTTAACACACGTGCATGCCTATTTCTGCATATATGCATGCGTGTATAATACATAGACACACAAAGTCAATACAAAGTGACCTTCAGGGAAGGGCCTGGGGAGTTGGGGAGGGGCATCAAGGAAGGTCCCAAGAGCCTAGTCCTGTGTCCAGGGAGCCTCCAGGCCTTCTAGACCTCAGAATGTGTGCTGGGAGAAGGGCTTCCTCCTGAAAGGCAAAATCAGTCCCTGCATCCTTGGAGCTCACAATCTAACACAGAAAACAACATACAAAGAACAATATGTGAATAAGCTAGGTACAGCATTGATTTGCTACAGTCTGAGAGGGGAGGCTCTCATCTGTAGGGCTTGGCCCCAGGTTGGTTATGGAGGTGAGAGAGCATGAGTAGTCAAATGTGACCCCAAGGTTGAGTGCCTTGGAAACTGGAAAGATAGTGGTCCCCCAATGGTCATAAGGGAGCTAGGAAGAGAGGAGGGTTTGAGGGGGAAGGTAACAAGTTCAGCTTCTGATAGGATGACTTTGAGATGCATGAGGGATGTCACCTAACTTGATGCAAGATGAGAGGTCTGTCAGGAGGGGATTTGAGGTCTGGGGTCATCTGAATAAAGATAATAATTGAACCCATGGGAGCTGATGGGATCACCAAACCAGAGAGAATGGAAGAAGAGCCAACAGGCAGGGCCAGAGCTGTCAGGAGTAGCTGTGGTGAGGCGATGGAGCCTGAGCAGGGATGGACAGATTTGGAATCAGAACTTGGGTTCAACCAGCCTCTTCTTCATTAGTTGCGTGAGATTGGGCAAAACCCTTCCTTTCTTCCAAAGCTCAGGTTTCTTTCTTCTCGGGGTAATGAGGGCACTAAACTCATATGTCTCTGAGGTCTCTCCCAGCTCTGCTCCCCATGTTCATTCCAGCTGTTCTCTGTTCTAAGATCCCTTTTGGCTCCCATATTCTTTAATTTTCAAAGTCTATGGAAGGATTTGTAAAGAAGACTGTTTTCAGTGCATGATAAATCAATTAACTGCATTAAGGGTTGGACCACCTTGGTTGTGCCATTAATGAGCACATCTCTTTCTTTCCCAGGGTCTGTGTCCTTTTTGGTACAGGATGCATGTTATGAGATGGTCTCTCAGGATGCTTCCTGCTCTAAGGTTCTATGCATCTATCCAACAAGAACAAGTCAGGAATCCTTCATTCCTCTGTGATATGAACAACGGTTCCTGTTCCTGGAGGGAAAAGCAAGGATGTCATTGCAGATGGAGGGCTGGCCAGGATGACTGGGGATGAGTCCTGTTTCTGATATAGACTGTTGCTGTGACTCTGGGTAGATCACTGAAACTTTGGAGATGGTATTTCTGTAAAGCAGAAGTCATGGACAACATCAAACATTGTCAAGTTCATGGTCCCCAATGGTCCAAGCAGGTAAAGGGGTGATAGACTGGCACATTCATGGCTGAGTTAAGACTTCCTCTGGAGTCTATCTGCGCAGTCATCTCCCCAGAGCCTAGGTGGTGATGCATTTTGGGGTTCAGCTTTTAGGGACCAGTATGAAACAAGTTCAAATAGCCCACCCGTGCTTGCACCACTAGCACAATGCAGGGTGGTGCAGACTCAACAGCTGGAAAAAGCCTGTGTGGGAGCTTCCCCCCATCTCACCCCCAGTCCCCAGTCTTGCCAATACCAATTGGAGAAAATGTCCCCATTTCTATATAAGACCAAAAAGGCCTTCTGCCAAGATGGAAAGCCAGAGAACTTGGAGCCAGAAGAGCTTTGATCAAGTTCCAGCACCATCACTAACAAGGGCACCTAGAAAGTCCTATCCCTGAAAAGGACTCAGTTTCCTCATCTATAGAATGGAGATGAAAACCTCCCGGAGCCAATTCTAAGGATCAGACTTGGAGACAATGTGCACAAAGCCCTTTGTGAATTGCAAAATTTCCAGGAATATTGGTTATTGATTTTTAAAAGTCCACATTATTATGGGATGGTGCCCCTTAAGGTCTAGGGGGCAGGCAGGCTGGTGTGTGCTGCCGGAGAGATGCGAAGTTTGGAATTCCCTGGGTCCCCTGCTGGAAGCAGAATTGCCCCTCCCCATTGCATTTCATTGCCCAGGAGCCCTATTAAGCTTAGGGCAAATCGGGCCCCTGCAGCAAGTGCTATGGTTAATTAGCCTCTTCTAATAAGAGGTGCTGGTCCCAGCCTCCTGAAGAAGGCTCCTTGTGAGGTGGTTTCTGCTTTTTAGAAGAACAATCCATGAGCAACTTTGGAGCTAGCTTCACTATGGCACTCTGCCCTGCTCGTGATGACCGCCCCCTCCACCATCTCTCAACGTTCCCTCAGCCAAACAAACACCAAATCATCTGTCCTTGGGCCCACCCCTCCCCCTTTGCCCATTCTCCTCCTAATCTTCTGCAGTCTGGCTTCTTACCTCGTCATTCCCCTGACACTGCCCTCTCCAAGGTCCCCGATGAGCCCACTCCTCCAATCCAATGACCTTTCTCAGTGTCTACTCTTCCCAACTTCTCTTCAGCCTTTGACGCTGGTGGGGGGACTGGGGGTGGGGTTAGTGGTGCAGATTTTCTTCATCACACCTTCTCAGTAAATACTAAATACCCTTTGTAAAAGCTAATTGATGATAATTGGCTAATTAATATCAGGACGATATAAGTGGCTAGATGGTGTCGAGGATCCCATTGGGTAAAGGCTTGCTTAAAGTAGTGCTAGAAAACCCAACCCCCTTGGGGTTGCCCCAGATCTCAGAAGGCAAAGTGTTCAGCCACCATCTGTGGACCCAGCCTACCAGTGAGCAGAGACTGGGAAAGGGAGTCCAGAGAGACACCATGAAAGAGGCAGAAGTGAAATAGCTCCTGCCCCAAGGAAAGTTATCTTCTAGGTGGAAGATTCATGGACTTGGAAGTGCATGTTGGTCTGGCCAGTCTGGGGCATCTGTGACATTCCACTGCCTTTTTTGGAATGTGGGTATTCCTGCCTGTAACTCAACCTGGTTCTCTTCCCATAGCCCTGAGAATGCTCACCTCTCCCCCCTACTTGGCCCATACAGAGGTGCTCAATAGGTGTTTCTTGGTGAGAATGCCATTTTCTCTGAATGATCATGGCCAGGGAGAAGGGAAGTGGACTCAGAAGGGCCCTCACTCATATCTCCTGCCACTGAGTTCCACAGCCCCACTGTGTTCTCAATGGAGAACCTCAGACTCTGTAGTTGGGGAGCATCCAAGGGCCCCCTTGAGTATTGTGAGCACAGAAAATGAGCCTCCACTCTGCACACTTGGGGGCCATCAAGGAAGAGCTCCTGTTTGGCTCTCTCTGGGGGTTAGCAGCCCTTGGTCTCCCTTAGTTCAGGCTTCTGGTGGGCTCTGAGCCTGTACCAGCGCCACCCCCATCTGATGCAGCCAGCTGCTCCCACATGGCTCTCCAGGATGCAGGCAGCTCCCTGTTGCCCTCGGTCAAAGCTAGATGGCTGGACTCTGGAATGTGAGCCCCACAGGGTGGCCTCCACCCTGGTGGCCCCCAACCCTACAGTCTGCCTTGCCAAAAACACAGCCAGCCCAGGGCCCAAAGCCAAATATTTGGATTGAACATGAATGGAAATGTCCTGATTGATAGGGACTTTCTATATACAAACCCTCGGGGGAAAGACCACATCCAGGCTGCCAGGCTGAGGCAGGAGTATGGCCAGACCCAGACCAGGCATGACTGTCACCTTCTTCTTCCTCAGCAGGTTAGTTAGGAAGTTCCAGAGAGATGCCCTGCCACCTTCCTGCTGCCCCACCCCCCGCCTCCACTAACCTTCTATAGTAGCATGGCTGGCCTGGTGGATAGAGCCCTGAGCTTAGGAAGCATGGATTCAAATCCTGCTGAAGTCTTGGAAGCATCGTGACCCTGCATCTCTGGGGCTTAGATTCTTTATCTATAAAATGAAGGCATTGAATCAGATGGTCTCTAAGGCCCCTTTCCAGGACAAAACACCGGGCCTGGAGTCAGAAAGACCTGAGTTCAAATCTGGCCTCAGATGCTTAGTAGGTGTTGTGACCCTGGGCAAGTCACCTAACCTTGTTTGCCTCAGTTTCCTCATCTGTAAAATGAGCTGGAGAAGAAAATGGCAAACCACTCCAGAATCTTTGCCAAGAAAACCCCAAATGGAGTCGCAAGGAGTCAGACACTAATGAAAGATGACTACACAACCACAGCAACCACCACAACAAAGCCCCTTCTAGGTATAAATCTACGATCTTAGGAGCTCTGGATGCCACAGATGGATCCCACTGCGATGTTGAGGGACAAGCACAGAGACAATCTTACTGTGAGAGGTAGGGAGGGGACACAGAGGCTAGAACTCTGAGCCTGGAGTCAGGAAGCCCTGAGTTCCAATCTCATGTCAGGCACATTCAAGCTGGGTGACCATGGGCAAGTCACTTAACTTCTGCCTGCCTTAGTTTCTTGATCTGTAAAATGGGATAACAGTAGCATCTACCTCCCAGGTTGTTATGAGGATCAAATGAGATAATATTTGTAAAGGGCTTTGTAAACTTTAAAGATCTACACAAATGCCAGCTTTTTAATATGGTTATTGTCATACTATACAGGATATTTTGAGAATGGGGAAGGACAAATTTATTGTTAGTAATAATAATGATCCCTATCTTAATCCAAAAGTACTGTGGTCCAGTGGGTAGAGAGCCAGCTGCCAAGTCAAGAAGATCTAGGTTCGAGTTCTGCTTCTAACATGTGCTTCATGGCTGGGTGACCCTGGACTAGTCATTTAACCCACCAGAGCCCCATTAGGAAGATCTCTAAGACCAGAAGTTGTAGAGATGGTGCCAGCATTGGGAGGGGGAGTCTCACATTGGAAGGTTCCTCCGCTGATTAAAATAACAAGTCAGCTCAAAATAATAACAAACCACCCCATTTCTTTAGCATTTTATAGGCTGTGAAGTCCTTCCCCTCCTCCCCTTCTCCATAATGGTGCATAGTAGGTGAAAAATTATCATTCCCATTTTATAGAGAAAGAAATTGAAGCTCCAAGTGATGAAGAAAGAACAGCCAATTTATATAAATATAGATTTAAATAATTGGGGTAATAGTTATTAGTCATGGGTAAGTAAAGCCAATATAATAAGAAATGTCAATTTTGCCTAACTCATCTATTTATTCAATGATGTCCCAATTAAATTACTAAAAAAAATTTTCCTGAGTTAGAAAAAAATAATAACAAAGTGCATTTGGAAGAACAAAAGGTCAGGAATTTCCAAGAACCTAGGGGAAAAGTTGTTTCAGCACTATCAGACCTTAAACTGCATTACAAGGTGAGAGCATTGTTGAAGTGTAAAATGGATAATTTTGATTATTTTAGATTAAAATATTTCTTGGATAAATAAAACCAATATAGCCAAGAATAGAAGGAAAGCAGAAAACTGGGGGGAAACTTTCCTGGACAATCTCTCCGATAAGATGTGATTGGGTTGGAAGATTTCTGTGGTGTAGGAAATGAGCTGGTTGATTTAGGAAAACATGGAAAGACTTGGATCTATGAAGGAAGATGCTACCCAACTTCGGACAAACAGATGACATGTGGAAATACACATAGTATGGTCTTACAGATATGTGTATGAGTTTGTTTTGTGTGTATGTGTATATGTTTCTAGATATCTATGTAAATGCATCTATATCTGCATTTAATTGTAGCCTTCTTTAGAGTGTAGGGGAGGGAGAAAAAATAAGATAAAAAGTGTACAGCGGGGAACAAAAGACAAGTTTAGGAAAAAAAACAAAGAAAAGCTCGGTAGCTTTGAAAACAATATGTTGTATTTATCATACAGGTTTTCTTGAAATGGAAATTCGTTGTTTTCTATTGAATCTTCTCATGTCCTGCTGTGTACGTTGAAATGGTTTTGTTTTGTCACTTTGTATTTAAGTTTAAAGTGAATAAAACGTTTACAAAAAGAAACAAAAGAAAAGAAAGGAAAAGAAAGGGAAGGGAAGGGAAAGGAAGGAAGATAAAAGAAAAGAAAGGAAGAGAAGAGAAGAGAAGATAAAAGAAAAGAAAAGAGAAAAGCCAGTCTGGAGCCAGAGGACCTGGATGCCAGTTTTGCTGTCTCACTGCTATGTGGCCTTAGGTAACATCCTGGCCCCCTCTGGTCCTTCGTCTTTGCTTCTGTAAAATAAGGACTTGATGACACCAGAGGACTGGTGCCCCTGGCACAGAGGGGCAGGTGCAAGATGCAGGATGAGCCTGCCCCACTCTGGTGCTATAGATAAAGTGGGGATTTGTTTTCCCTGATGCTGCATATTTGTAACCAGTGTTTGCTTTTGTTTTATTTTTATTTTAATTTAGGATTAGAAAATAAGTACTCACTAATTTTAAAAAAATTAAATACCTTTTCAAAGAGGGGGCTGTGTAGACAGTCTCTGGAGATGCAGCTCCGGATCCTATAATTCCATGAGGTAGCATGAGTTGCCTAAGACTGTGTTCCTAGGAAATGCTGGCAACAGAACTCAAACCCAGGACCTTCACGTGTGTGTTCATTTCCACTGCTCACTGCTGCCTCGTCTTTGCCTTCTAGTCCTGAGCATTGATTAATTGAGATTCTGGCATTACAGTCTAAAACAATCTTAGAGATTCCTGGGTTAAATCCTTTATTTCACAGGTGAAGAAACTAAAACCCAGGGAGGAGAAGATTTCCCCTCCTCCACCCGGGGAGACAGGCTGGAAACCAGCGCTCTTCCCTCTCATCCCACTGTCTTGGCTCTATCCCAACTTTGCCAAACATTCTCCCATCAGTTGCCTCATTTGTCTTTTGTAAGGTAGATTGAGCCTGTGCTGTTTCCCCTATTTCACAAATTTGGAAACTGAGGCACCAAGTGGAGAATTGACTTACTCCAAAACTACACTATAGTGTAGCGGCTGGGCCAGAAGTAGAACCTGAGTCTCCTGACTTGTAGGCCAGCATTCTTTTGGCTAAATGTCTCCATCATGCCAGCATCCATCCCAGCAGCTCACAAGGGATAACATTCCTTCCCCCCAGGGCCCAAAACCTCCAACCATCATCTGCAGTGATCTGAGCATTCTCTTTGTTTTCCATTCTTGGAAAATGAGGTCAATTCCTACTGGTTCTTTCCCACATGTGAGGGGGCTGGCCACCAGATGTTCTCAGTCTCCACGGAGGACAGGACCAGAGGAGCAGTCCACGTTACAAGAGCAAAGATCCAGTTCAGACAAAAGAAGAGACCAACCAAGTCAAGAATGAGGCCAACCCAGGAGAGTTTCCTAGAGAGATGGTGGACACCTCTTTCCTAGAGACATTTCCAAGTCAGTAAGCTCAAGATACAGGCAGGAACCGAATGTGAAGGTCACTTGAGGTCCCTGCCAGATCTAGTCTCCATGCAAAGCTCTGCAGAGACATTCCATAATGAGCAAAAAGAAGCAAATGCACTTTTAATTATTGCAGCATGATTAGTGTGAGGCAACCTTTTTGGACAAATGACCAGGATCATGCATGCCCACGGTGTTGGCTTCCATTTGTGACCTGTGCCCATGGCAGGGGGGACAGATTGCCTAATGATTTCTCATCCAATTGAATTTTATTTTGATAGAGTGGGTGAAGCTATAAAGAGTTTTCAGCCCATAATAGAACTGAGCAGAAAAATGAATGGATAGGGAGATAAGAGTATTGCTGTTTGGGCAGCTAGGTGGTGCAGTGAGTAGAGCATCAGCCCTGGAGTCAGGAGGACCTGAGTTCAAATCTGACCTCAGACACTTGACACATTTACTAGCTGTGTGACCTTGAGCAAGTCACCTAACCCCAATTGCCCTGCTTTCCCCCCTCCAAAAAAATAAAGACTATAAAAGAGTATTGCTGTTCTCTGCCCTAGTCAAACCACTGGGTTCTTTGCTCTCACATGCCATTATCCTGCACTATGAACTCTGAAAAGGTAAACTAGTTTAGCAGTTTACTTCAGCCCTGAATTTAGGGTGACCTTGGTTTAAAGTCCCCCTGGTCTCTGTTGCATGGTTCCTTCACCTTTGCCTGCTGAGGGGCACATGATAGATGACTGATTGAGGTAGATTCAGAATTGATCTAAATTGTATTGTAGAGTTATAGCTTGATCAACCACCTCTACCCTGAGCCACTAGACTTGGCATCCCCCTTGGACTTCCAGCTTTGCCAACTACTTTCTCTGAGATCTTAGTTCTAATAGTCTTTTAGCACCTCAAACAGGAATCCTTCTGCTTAACACCAAGTAGGACTAGTGCTTGTGAAATTGTCCCTGTTTCCAAATAGCATTAAAGTTGTCAGTGGAAGAAATATTAACCTTATTTTCCTCTTCCCTAGAGGACAGCATTAGGCCCCGTGTATCTGGGAAATTAGAAGGAGTCAGGTTTCAGGTCAACATGTGAATGCACTTTCCAGTACTTGGAGCCATATCAGAGTATTCAGCTGCCTCATTAGGGAGTGAGCTGACTTCATTGGAAGTATTCAGGCAAAGTGCGGATGAGAGGCTTCACATACTTAGAAAGTTAGGTGAGATGCTCAGTAAAGTTCTCTCTAGCACTGGGAATCCAGGTTTCCATATTTGTAGGAAGGCTCAAAAAATGTTAAAGCTGGAAAGGAGATTGAAGTCACAGAATCCAATCAGCCCATTTTAAAGGTGAAGAAAGTGAAGTCTATAGGTGGAATGTAACATGGTCAAATTCACAGAGCTTATAAGTGGAAGATCTGGGGTTTGAACTGGGGGGAAGGGGGAAGATGGGAGGAGAATATGATTCCAGATTTTTGTCTTTCCCCTTTGCCAAGATGACTCATTTGGATCCTAGAATTTAAAGGTTGTTCTATTGACACTAAAACAAAATGAGACTTCCTGGTCACATGACCGACAAGATAGCAGAGCAGATGGTCTCTCTGAGGGTCCTGACAACTCCAAAATCTCTAAAATAAGAATTATACATGAAAGGTAAGTAAATGCAGCTGTCTCTAGACAGAGCACCAATAAGGAGACACCTTGATGAATTTACCAAAGGGAAGGCTATCATTTCATTTTTAGTGCAACCACTCAGGACTCCTCTCCTCATCAGCCTCCACACCACGGCAAGGCTGCACAGTCCATTTCTTATCCTGAAACCCACCCCACAATTCCATTGCTGGTATTGCAGTCTCTAGTAGCACCCCCAGTCCCCAGTCCCCATCCTCAGTCCACCACTCTGGGACAACAAGCAACAGGATCAGGGGAAACTGGAGCAGGGTGACGATGTGTATGTGCATGGGATGGGGCTCCACCAAGCCTGAAGGAAAGGAGACTGGCATCCAGGTTACTTTTTTCCCCAAGAAATAACTTAGTACCAGTGGAAGGTGAATTCTCCAGTGTGGGAGGAGACAGAGACAGCTTTGAGGTCTAGCCCATGGAGGAACTGCCATCAGTAAGAAAGAAGTCATAAAATAAGAAACAGGAGAATATAAAAGGAAAAAGAAAACTGAGATTGAGAGAGAATTCAAGAGGGGAAAAAAAACAAAACAAAATCTCAGTTGAAAACATTGAGTGCAAACAGCTAAATTATTCCCGTCCTGCTTCTGCCTCTTCTGACTCACCATGGCCCCATGGGCACCTTCTCCTCTCCTCAATTTATCAGCTCCTGTCTACGCATCACCTTCCTCCATTAGAGTAGAAGCTCCTTGAGGGCAAAGGCTGCCTATGTTTTTACTTGTATTTGTATTCTGCTGCACCTGACACAAAGTGTTTAAATGATACTTGATTCCTTCTGTCCTAGGGAACAGTTACCAGTGTTGGCTGTTTGAATGTCTATAAATGAGAACTCATACATTTATATCATGCTATTGCTTGAAAGGGAAAGAGAAGAGGTAGGCATTGACAATGGGATGCTGTGAATTGGAGCTGGGTCTTCGGGTGAAGAAAGACCATACATGTGTAAAAGGGTCGGGCATTGGGGGGGGGGTGCGGTGTGGAAATCTACAAGAGAGGAAAGACTGTGACGGCATAAGTGCTCATCATTCTGAAGGCCCAATGGTCAAGGCTAGGGCCTTTTTCCATTGGGGGTCATGGAGATGGTATTATCATTGAGTCAGTGCTTGCTGTATTCATGTGATTGTGAACTCAGGACAAACAGAATGTCAGAGCTTGGAAGGACCAGAGAAAAGAACACAGAGATGGACAGGGCTAAAAGACTGAGAATATGACCCAGAAAAAGCTAGCAAGTGCTGGAATGGCCTTTAGAACATGAGACAGAGACCATGCAATGTCAGATCATAAATAAAACATAAAGAACTGTGGAGTGACCGAGATCTGGGATGGGGCGGGTGTGGGCCTCCAGATGTGAGGAGGGGACTTGAGTCCTGACAGAAGAAAAGGATTCATGAGGTGGAGATGAGGATAGAGGATGATGAGCCCATGCCAAAGCACCAACACGGGACAAGAAATGTCATTGTGAGGAACAGCAAGGAAGCCAGTGCGACTGGCTCAGAGGGGCATGGAGGGGAGTAAAGTAGAAGAATTCCCAGGTAGTAAAGAGCAGGTTGTAAAGACTTTAGATGCCAGGACTGTTTTGTTTTTTCTCTTCTTAAATCCTAAAGTTAATCAGGAACCATACTAGGTTATCGAGTAGAATGGTGATTTGGTCAGACCTGAAATTGAGGAGATTATTTGGTGTCTGAATGGAGGATGAACTGGAGAGGGAAGAAACTTGAGTCACATTTCATAACTATGCCATATGACAAATAAGAAAGACATATCATGGCTCATAGGCATGGAGATGGCAGGGCAGGGACCTTCAAACATTAGAATGTCAGGTCTGGGAGGGGCCTTCAAATGGAAAGGGAAAGAATGGAATAAACATTTCTTAAGTTCCTACTATGTGCCAGGCACTGTGCTAAACATCTTACAAGTATTATTTCATTACATACCCCAAAAGAATATTCTCAGACTGGGAAGGAACTTAGAACAGGGAATGGTAGAGCTGGGAGGGAACTTAGAACAGGGAATGTCAGAGCTGGGAGAGAACTTAGAACAGGGAATGCTGGAGCTGAGAGGGAGCTTAAAACAGGGAATGCCAGAGCTGGGAGGGAGATTGGAACACAGACTGTCAGAGCTGGGAGATACTTTGGATCTTTGAATACTTCACAGGTGAAAAGACCCTGCCTGAGCATGGTCCACTGGCAAAACCTGGGGTGGGGGGCAGATCCAGGATCATTTAGCATGAAAAAAGCATGAAAAATGCTTTGCAAATCATTAAAGACATGTTACTGGTAGTTGTAATGATGAGAAGGAGAAAGAGGAAAGGGAAGAATCTCAGGAGGAAGTTCGTAGAAGATGCAGGTGATGACAACGAGGAAGAGAATAAGCCATTGGTGTACCTTCCATTTTGCTAGGCTCTAGGCATAAATGCAGCATGAAGGTCACTTAACCTGTCAAGGTTCTAGGCAACTTCCTTAGACAAAGCCCTCATGGGCTCCCTGGTGCCTTGACCCAACCTCCTGGGTTAGGCATGCAAAGCCCTTCACCCTCTGGCCTCCTTCCCAGTCGTATCCTAACTCATGGCCACAAGGATGAAGGTGGTCACTGATGGTCACCAATTCTGACATGCTTTAAGTAGCTCCAACTCTACAGAACTTCAAGGTTTTGGAATCTCCTTCCTCTCTTAGACCCTGGGAGGGAGGGAATGTCAGTGACACTCTGAGGGGTCTCTGTTGGAAGTCTGGTCCCATGAGGAATGACTAGGTCTCAACCTTGTGAGCAGGACTTCTGTCTTCAGCAGGCAGGTGAAGGAGAGCTCTGGGAGTGCAGAGCCTACTCAGGGTTCCTGAAATCATAATCTGCCTATAGCTACAAAGAAACATGACTGCTTGATACCATGGTGGAAATCATTATCAACCTGTAGCCTGGACCCAAGCCCCTGGAGCTCTGGGGTTACAGGGATACCTTCAGCCTAGATCTCTTTCCACTGCTCCCATTCCTCAAAAACTTCGAAGTTTATGCACTGCCCTTCTCCCAGCTATGAATGTGAAGGGAGGTCCTAGAGGTAGTATTACAATTTGCTATAGTTGACAGATGAGAAAACTGAGGCACAGGCAGGTAGTGTGCCTGTCTCTGGGACTCACACTCAGATTTTGGGATTGTATATAACCTACGCATCATCTTCACCCCCACAGGCCCTTAATGTTAAAAAGAATATTTAAAGTAGCCCCTTGGAACTGCTACCCAGTCATGCCATAGACCATTGTTCCACCATTGGTTTCCTTTGCCTCCTTCTCTCTTTGACATTCCCTCTCTCCTCCTTGACTTAGCCCTCCTCTCCAAGCCCCCTCCTCCAGTCTGTCTCCCCCCTTCCCGGCTGAGATCCACACCCCCTAGTGAGACAGCTTATGGAAGGACCCTGGGGTCTGTAATCAGAACCATCCTGGCGACTCTATAAGAGGAGATATTCCCTGAATTTACTTGACTTGAGAACTTAAATTTCACCCTGGGTTCCAAGAATTTACCAAGGACGTTTTTTTTTAATTCCCAAACCCTCCCTAATGAAGAATGTTTGTGGCCCAAACACAGGATGAAATAAAACTTTATGGTCTTCACTGTGATTCGGTGTAAGGTCATTAGAGCTAGCAGCCATTGTCACCAAGGGTCTCTGCTGAGGCAGGAGAACAGTGATCCTTCAGCCCTAGCTGGTGAGTACAATCCATCCCAGTTCTGGGAGGGAGGGTATGGGATGTGCGCTTTCCAGGGATAGAGCCCCCACAGCCCAGCAGGGAGGCTTCTAGCATCAAGGTGGGCATTCTGAACCAGGCATGCCCCAGAGGGATCCCCTTCACCACACACCCAATGGATGGACATCCAGGCTCATAAGGGTGGGTACTAAGTGCTGTGCATTCGAATGTGACTGTATGGGGGTGAGTTCTTAACCCCAGAAGGAGGGGAAGCTATGACATGGCCTTCATGCACAGAAAAAAGGGACAAAAGGATTGAGAGGGAGGATGTGGAAGGGCTTCGGGGCAGTGGGAGCAGCAGGGAAGGTGGGAAAGGGGGCAGCACAGGGCACTATTCAGCAAAGCTGGCTCAGGTGGTCAAGGACACTTCTCTAGGTGCAGGGCCTCAAACGGGCGGGGAGGGGATTACTCAATTAGTTTCAGCATGAGATATTTTAACATTTTTTCATGTTATTGCCAACCCAAACCCCTCAGATCACTCATGGCAGAGGACTCTAGGATAATCATCTCCTCAGTCCCAGAAGGTTAGCTTTTCAAAGTCTAAGATCCCATTCATCTTTTGGCTCCCACTTCACACATGGTTCACTCAAACCTCTGGCTTTTTAATATAAACTCTACTCTAGCCCATCTTCCCTCATGTAACACTTACAAAACTGAGTGTTTGAACCTAAGAGTAACATTCAATACTCGGCTGCATCAAATGTTACCTTCTTAGATTCGGCTCAGCATTCTAGTCTGTCTATGATTTTGGAATCTGGTTCTGTCATTCAGTTTCGTATCTACACCTCTCTGGTTTGGCAGCTCCAAAGTCAATCAATCAATCCTATGTGCCAGGCACTGGGCTAAGTTGATGACTACTATTCATTCCTAGAGAATACAAAGAAAGACAAAAATAGTCACTGTCTTTAAGGAGTTCACATTCTACCTAATGGGAGAGACAAGATCTAAAAGAATAACATGTATTCAAGGTACATGTAGAACAGATACAAGGTAACCTTGGAGGATAAGACACTAGTAGTTGGGAGACTAGGAAAGGCAAAAGATGGGATAAGATCTCAGTCTTGACAGAAGAAAAGGATTCATGAGGTGGAGATGAGGATAGAGGATGATGAACCCATGCCAAAGCACCAACATGGGACAAGAAATGTCATTGTGAGGAACAGCAAGGAAGCCAGTGCGACTGGCTCAGAGGGGCATGGAGGGGAGTAAAGTAGAAGAATCCCCAGGTAGTAAAGAGCAGGTTGTAAAGACTTTAGATGCCAGGACTGTTTTGTTTTTTTCTTCTTAAATCCTAAAGTTAATCAGGAACCATACTAGGTTATCGAGTAGAATGGTGATTTGGTCAGACCTGAAATTGAGGAGATTATTTGGTGTCTGAATGGAGGATGAACTGGAGAGGGAAGAAACTTGAGTCACATTTCATAACTATGCCATACTTTGCTAAAAGTACTAGTTCAGTGCTAGGTGCATAATAAGAAGGGGTTTAATATATGCATGTATATTGATTGATTGTTTGATTTGTCACAAAGTACCCAGGAGATGCCTGGGCCATGTCACTGGAGGTTTCTTTCCAAGTTGACTGAATTATTAAGAACTAGTTCCAGAGCTGGGAGTGGTGGCACTCTCACCTATAATCCCAGCTACTGTGGAAACTGAAGATCTCTTGAGCTTAGGAGTTTAGAGCCCCCTGGGTTAAGCTGATGGAGAACCAATATGTTTGGCATTAATATGGAGAACTCTCCTAAAATGGAGGCCTTCCAGGTGTCCTAAGGAGGGGAGAATTGACCCACATTGGAACTGTAGCAGGTCAAAGTTGCCATGTTCATTACAGTAGAGTTGGGCCTTAAATAGTACCTGCACATCTAGTCTGGGCAAGATGAGGACACCCAGCCCTAAAACAAAACAAAGCAGTTTTTGGTCCTGATCATTTAACCATTTTAGAAGTCCCATAACTACAGTATTATATATCCTACATCTATCTTGTCTGCAAGGACAGCATGAGAAACTGGGACAAATGCTTTACAATGATCTGATCCCTATCTCATAACCCTCTCATGCCTTGTCTTTCGTGGAACCATTCTACAGGTCTAATCTATTGACAGCAATGAAAGAAACATCCCTGATGTCCAACAAGGGATCAGTTCTTCCCTATTTTCTTTCCTTCTAGAAGAAACATTGGCCACCATAAGTCTCTAGGAATGAATAGTAGTCATCAACTTTGGCTAATCTTGGGAAGCTCTTCATCCATACAAGACTGAGGAAGTCTAACCATCCCTCTGTTAGTCTGATAAGGCCAAAAAGCTGATGTCCCAGGATCCCACCCCTCTGTAGTGAATCACCTGCTTCTACCACCTGTTTTCTTCTTAAATACATCTCACCAAGATAAGTGGATGAACCATTATCACCTTTGGGATGAGCATTCAACATGAACACTGGCATCTGCCTATGCAAGCTCTTACCTGGAGTACAAGACAATCATTTCCAGACCTCCTTATTAAAACTTTCCAAAAACCTGACATTTTTTGCTCCTCCTTGCTCTTGCCACCCCAGTTCTCTCTTCCCTGGCTCATCGGGTCCACCTCCTAAACTGGAGAGAACAGCCACCTGAAGACTAAAATAGACCTTGATTAAAAATATAGCTCTTTCAACTCTAAAAAAACTCATGATGGAAAATGCTATCCACATCCAAAAAAAGAACTATGGAGTCTGAATGCAGATCAAAGCATATTATTTGCTCTCTCTCTCTCTCTCTCTCCTTCTCTCTCTCTCTCTCTCTCTCTCTCTGTCGGGATAGGGGGGTTCTTCTTTTTCGTGGTTCCTCTCATTGGTTTTAATTCTTCTTTACAACATGATTACTGCGAAAATATGTTTAATATGAATGTATATGTAGACCCTATATCAGATTATATGCCATCTTGGGGTGGGGGTAGAGGAGAGAGAGGGAGAAAATTTGGGACTCAAAATTTCATGGGAGTGAATGTTGAAAACTAAAAATAAATTAATTAATATCAAAGAAAAAAAGAATATCGCTATTCTACTGTTGTATGGGAAACACTACTGGGGAGGAGGGGTGTCCTCCTCTTTAAAGTCTTCTTTTTCCTAAGCTTGCAGATGTTTACAGAATTTACTCTGAGCTAAATGCTCAATTGGAGACCCACCATGTGGGCTTGCCTGGGAGACTTCACTGGGATGGGACAGTCACAGGCTCATTGGGAAGGGGAGTCTCTCAGTGGTGTCAATCATCTTTGCTCACTCTTCGTGCCTGACCCAGGGGACATAGGTGCAGCATTCCAACACCTGAATACTGTCTACAGTTTTAATTAGATTCAAGTTCTTGGATATTTGATGTAATTTAATTCTCACTTCAAAGCAAAACTTCAGAATTCTCCTGTGCTAAAAGGTGGATACCATGCTTTCCACCTCAGAATGAACTGCGCTTCCCAAGGGAAATAAAAAGTGTCAGAGAAATTGGTTTTAAAGTCCTCATGACCCTGAGCATCAGCCCCATGTTCCCAAATCAGTCACAGAATCAACAAGTGTCTCTTAAGCTCCCACTTTGTGCCAGGTCCTGTGTGGGGCACTGGGGGCCCAAAGACAAGATGAAGACAACTCTGTTCACAGCCTACCATGGAAAACTCAAACTAGATGTTTGGCGATGGGTGGTGAATATCTAACAGACATGGACAGGCTTAATTTGTGCTGACCAGTGCTTGGCTCCCCTACTTGCATACTCAGAAAGGAGAATGAGACAAATAACACCCTGGGGGCCCGATCCTCCTCCTCCTCTCCCCACCCCCACCCCCCTGGGCTTACTCCTTTTCCACTCTCTCCCCACCCACCTTTCATCATGGCTCAGCAGCCCATGTGTATGAAACCCAAGAGTGGAATGTGGGTGGGTTGGCTCATGTAATTAAACCCATGTTGTGTTGTATTCTTTAGAATTAATAAGGAATCCATCCAATTGAAACTCACCATGACATCTCTGTGACTCAAATTTCTCCAGCCCATCTCTTCTTTCCTTGTCTAACGGCATTAGGCATGGGACTATGGTTCTGATTAGCATCAGACTTTGTCTTCCTTACACATTGTTCATCGCATGAACACTGAGATTTCCTGTCACTTCTTCTTTTGCCGTCTGTCTCCATTTTGGATGATCTTGGAAGATGCTCTGATTGGTTAGGCAGGGAGAGATCAGCAACGAGTGCCATTTTCACTCTGGTGTGTTAGAAGCAGACCCCTTGCACCACCAGGGGATGCTGGTCTCACTCTCTCCTTTTTCCCCTGACCTAATGATAACTCTTCACTAGCATACTCCCATCCAGTGCAGGAGTCAAGTTTTGGTTTTGGGGTTTTTTTTTCCAGCTCAGAAGGTGGGAAATAAGGCATGAGGCCAGAGAACTTTGACGTGGAATTTGGGTCAGAATGCGAAACGAGACCCATCCCCCTCCCTGCCCAATGGGACCTGGCCCACATCCTTGACTTCCCAAATGGGGTTTATGAGATTTTCCAGTAGGCATCTGCCTGCAATTGAGGACATAAAAGCATTTGACAGGAATCTGGTTAGCTATTTCCATCGAGTATGGACAAGATTCTGGATGAGAAAGGCCCAAATGGAAACCAGAGTTGATTCAGCGTGAACAACCTCTATCTTCCAGACAAATGCGTGGCTGTTGGGTATCTTTATAAAGTGTCTGTCATAGTAGGCACTTAAGAAATACCTATTGTCTTATTGAGTTCACCTCTATAAGCCTCAGTTTCTCCCCTCTGTAAAATGAACTGTTGGGTCTATGAGGGTCTGTGAGGTTCCTTCCAGCTCCAAACCTGTGATCCTTTGAAGCCCAGAGAAGCCACTTGTCCGGTGAATGGCTGAGCTAAATTTATATAGTCACGGACTCTCCCCACTGGCAGGAACCTAGGAAATCATGCCATTAAACCCATTTGTATGTAGAAAAGTCCTCTGACTGCAGAGTCACTGCCCTTTCTGACATATCATTCCATGTCCCAGAACATTCTCTTTCTCTGAACAACACCCAACCTCTGGACCATTGCAGGCCCTCCCTCTGCCAGGACCACCTTGTCACTCCCATCAGGGAGCTCCCTAAGGACAGGGGCTCTTGGTGCCTCTGTTTGCATTCCCAGCCCTGGGCACAGTGCCCAGAGCATAGTAGACACTTAATAAATATTTAATGCCTGACACCAGCTGAGCCACCTGGTCCAAATGGAGCTTTCTCCATGTCCCAATGGTATTAGTCTGCTTGACAAGGTTGTTGTTGGGGCTCTAAGTCTTCTCGCCCTAACACAGAGCTAAACATGCTATCCACACCATGGCATGAGGCACCACGAGTTGCTCTGAACATCAAAACCCTTCCATGGTGGCCAGCCTTCTGCTGATGAGCTTCTCCAAACATAGTCTGGCCATCTGCAGACACCATCTACACATTTTGTTGCCAGGCCCTGATGGACAAGACTGAAGATTGAGCAGTAGGGTCTCAGCCCATGAGTCTCAGCCAGGGTCTCTTCCCTGCAAAGGAGAGTCAAGGAAGGAGAGAGCTGGCTATTAGTGCCAATTGTTCCCATTTCTATTATGCATTAAGGTTTGCAAAGTCAAAGGGCACAGAACTGGAAGGAACCTTGGGTCTCTCTGGTCCAGATAGTTCAGTTACTGGTTCTGATACATTTTGCCTGTGTGGGCTTAGGTAAATCCCTTTCCCTCCTTGAGACTCAGTTTCTCTTTTGGGTAGGATTCTTATTCCAGAGGACCTGAGCGCAAATCCTGCCTCTGACGGTCACTACCTGTGGAATCTTGGGCTTGGACTCATTAGACCGTAGCTGCCCTATTTGGAAAAGACCTCTGAAGTTCCTTCCAGTTCTCAACCCTGTGATCTTGTTAGCTTCCAGGGAATGGTCTTTCCTTCCTCTGAACGAATATGAGTCAACATTCCCTCCAACAGGGAAGGCTCACTCACTACCTATGGAGAAAACCAGGAAATGACTTCTTAATGACTCAGCCGTGTCCAGCAGAGGAGGGAGGCTGCCCCTCTGTGACTGCATCACCCTGAGATGCAGCAGCATGAATTCACTTCCCATGTCTTCTAGTTTCTCCAAAAAAAACGTTACCTTGTTTCCTAGATTTCTGGCAGGAAGTCCTCTAACCCTAAAGGGAATAATTTGCCCATGATCTTCAGAGTCTCTTAGGTTAATAGTGGGGTTAAAGCAGTGCACTGTGCTAGGAGTCGGGAGGAGCTGAGTTCAAATCCAACCTCAGAGACTTAATAATTAGGAGACCATGGAAAAGTCACTCAATGCTTGTCTGAGTTTCCTCATCTGTAAAATGGGGATAATAGTGCCTCAAAGGATTGTCGTGAAAGTCAAATGAGATCATATTTGTAAAGCACTTTGCACATGGTGAAGTGCTACATCCGCACATCAGTGATGACAGCGATGGCTGGAAGGGGTCCTGGTCCAATCTCCTCACTTTGTAGAAGAGGAGCAAGCACTCAGAGAGAGGAGGAGGATGATTTGAGTTGGCACAGCCCATTAGTGTGGAAGGCAGCATTCTGGCCTGAGCTCTGAGTACTCCCTATTCATCCTGGCCAGTTTGCTTGTGGGGGAGGGGAGGTTTGGGCTCTTTGTGTGTCCCCAACAATTAGCAGAGTAGCTGGCATATAGTAGGTGCTTTAGAGATGCCTGTTGACTGACTGACTGACTGGTCCAAGACCGCTGCCTTTCCACTCACCACAGTGTTTGGCACATAGTAGGCATTTAATACCTTTAGGAAGTGCTTAATTGATGAATTCATTGCTGCTTACAATAATTCCATTCCATTATATAAGCACAGTTTCAGAGCTAGAAGGGATCTAAGTGACCATCTAGGCTGATCTACAACCAGCATCTCCCAGAAGTTCTGCAGGGAGGCGGATCTGCTTCCTCCTTCAGGCAGGCCCTCGAATTTGCGGGTAGCTCATGTTGTTCAGAAGTTGTTTGTTTTGATGGTGGTGGTGGTGATAAAGATGGTGGTGGTGGTGGTGGTGGTGATGGTGGTGGTGATAGTGGTGATGATGATGATGGTGATGATGATGGTGATGGTGGTGATGATGATGGTGGTGGTGATAATGATGATGATGATGATGGTGGTGGTAGTGGAGGTGATGGTGGTGGTGGTGATGGTGGTGGTGGTGAGGACAGTGCTCATAGTGGAGGGGTGGATGTGGTGGTGCTGTTGCTGCCACTGCTGCTGTCTTTCCTCCCAATACCTAGGCTCTCCCATTGTTCCCAATTCTACCCCCTCAGGTCAAGCAGAAACGGCTTCTACCCCCTCTTCAATTTCAGTGTTCCATTTGAACATGGCTCTCGAATCCTCCCCCAGTCTTCTCCCCTCCAGACTAAACATGCCTGGTTCTTCCAGCCAACCTGTGTATAACTGGACTCAAAGCTTTCATCCTGATGGCTTTCCTCTGGATGCCCCATGACCTGGCTAGCTGTGGTGCCTAAGACTGCCCACAATGCTCTAGACGCAGTCTAACCAAGGCAGAGTGGTTGGCCATCTCCTTCTCCAGCTCATTTTACAGATGAGAAAATGAAGGCAAAGAGGGTGAAGTGACTTGCCCAGAGTCACACAGACAGTAAGTGTCCAGATTTGAATTTAGATCTTTCCGACTCCAGGCCTAGGACTCTAAGCACTATGGCTCCACTTAGCTGCCCCTGCCTGGCCCAGAGCAGCTAATTAATATGAACTTGCTGATTGATGTCATCTAATTATATTCATTCTCTTTATATTTTTCTGCTTATGCTTATCTATGATCTTGTCTCTCCATATCTAGAGATTGTTTCATTCCTACACTGCTTCTTTAGTGCGGGGCACATAGTAGGTGCTCAGTAAATCCCTGCTGATTGATTGATTGGGTGGTGCTTCAATTTTAGCCTGTAGTGCTCCCTTCCTCACCCTCACCCTCTGTTGTGAACACTGACAGTCACTGATTAAGAAATGCTTCACTTTGCTAAGTAGAAACCCAGCTCTGACCACCAGAAGGGTTAAAGCCACTCCACTGGCATTCTGGATCTGGCCTGCAAAGGTTTGGGTTAGGATATGGCTCTGCCTCTTCCCACGTAGATGCCCTTGACAGAGGTGGCCCACTTCTCAGTCCTTCTGATGTTCCCTGTCCTGGGTTCTCAGGTCCTTCCACACTCTGACTGTCTCTGTGATTGATCCGATGATCCCAGGCCCCTCCAAACTCTGACATCCTATGCTCCATCGACATTCCATGTTCTCTGAGCTCTTCTCAAACTTCTCTAGTCTGCATTCAGTTAGAAATCCCATGAGCCCATTTTCCCCAGTTCACCCAATTAGATTGGGTGCCTTGGATGTCTTACTGTGAAAGGCCTTGGGTTTCAAGTCAGTGGACCTGGGTTTGAATGCTTCCACCTCTGACATTACCTATCTGCGTGACCTTGGCCTCTAGGCCTCAGTTTAAAATGGTACAATTGGAATGGGCAGCCTCTTAGTCCCCTTTCACTGCTAGATCTATGATTCTATGTGCATATAATTAACCAGACTCAGTTGAAAGAATTTCAGACAAAAAGTAGAAGACCCCATCCAGTTTGCAAGGGCTTCCTGAATACTCAGGCCCCAAAGGGCAGCCCTGGAGAAAGACACATTTTATTTCCTTTATGAGGCCTGTGCTTGGTGGGGTGGGATGGGATAGGAGGTAAAGGAATGGGCCCATATCCTCCTTCCCCAGTCCATTGGCCTCTGCAGGGGGAGAGGAGAGGTGCCATAGACCCAGTGCTGGTCCAATGGCTCCTGTGCCCTAGGAGGAGCTCACCTCCACCCCCTTCATCTCAAACTGGCTGGACTCAGCACAGAACCAGTCTGACATATAAAAAAGACAAATTTTAATAAAATGAACAATTCTTCCCCTCCCTCCCCCTAGAATTTGCAGTGACCCCAAGGATGCCCATGACCTCCATAGGACCATCCCCCAAACCACAATCTGGGCAGAGAACATTAAGGGTTGGGGGTGCAGAGTTGGACCTTGCAGCCCCCACCTCTTGCAGCTCAGTCCTAGCCAGCCTCATCACCTTGTCCTTCCAGCAAAATCTGCTTGTGGGATAGAGCTGCCTTGATTCAGGGAGACAAAGACTGACCCTGTGGCCTCCATTTCACTGATAAATCATGTCAGGCTGCACAAATGATTTTATTCCTTAACAATGAGAAGATGTAATTTTGAAATTACCTTGGATGTACAGTGCGAGCAGCCTTCCCATAATCAATCATCCCAAATCGCAGGGTCATTTGGAGCAATTTGAGGAGAAGTAAATTGAAAACACGTTGGCCGACAATACTCAGAGGAGCCTCCAATCCGGTCATCCTGGAGCCTTGAATGTGCTCGTTATGCTTCACTCAGGTCACCTCACTGACACGCCCACTCACTCCAAGAAATGCAGCAGCGGGTCTTTTCTGGCCAAATGACACAGTTGCATGGAAAGGTGTGTGGGAGGCTCCCAAAGCCCAAATGTCTCCTACGAGTCATCAGACACACTCTTGACACTCACAGCTCCACCCATGGGGAGAGAAAATAATATGGTATCCTGGAAAAAGCAGGGGCTTTGGAGCCAATCTGTGACCTTTGGAAGGTGCTACCCCTCTGGGTCTCAGTTTCTTTCCCTGTAAAATCCAGGGCTTGGTTACATCTTCTCTAAGGTCCCCCCAGCATTAAAACCTTATGACCTTAGGTTAACATTTTGAAAATCTCAGAGAACACAGAGGGACTTATGACATTCAATGTTAATTGAGTCAATGAAGGATTAATCCCTCCTGTAGGCAAAGTCCCATGCTGAGCAAAGGGACATAGGTCTGCCACAGAAGAACCTACTTAGAGTCTCATGGGGTGAGGTAGCCCTTCTGTCAATCAGTCAGCTAGTCAATCATTCTGTCAATAAGCTTTTATTAAGCGCCCACTAACATATGGTGGGAAGGACAGTCTAGATGGATTTCCATTCAACTGAAGTCAATAAGCATTTATTAGGCACCTATTAGGAATCAGGTACTGTGCTAGGTGCCTAGGATAGAATAACAAAAATGAAGAAACTTGGAACTAGGGAACGGGTGACATAAACAACCTATGCACAGATATGTAAATTCCAAATATACATAATATATAAAACGTGTACATACAAAGAGATGGTAGAAGGAATGCTGAGAAGGAGGTTTGAGCTGAACCCTGAAGGGACCTTGGTGGGGAATTGACATCTACATAGTGAACTAGAAATCCCATTTACAGTTAATCTGGGTCAGAGATTGTATGAGGGGTAGCAATGTGAAAGCTAGGTGGAGAGAGCTGAAAAGGGGGCTTGTATGTTATCCTAGAAATACCAGCCTTCCACTGATGCTGTCTGTGGAAAATCCCTGTCATAGCTGTGGGGAGGATGGCCTGGAAAGGGGGGAGAGTTAAGGCAGGGGGCAAAGAGGAGGTGCTTCAATCACCCAGGCTCAAGGTGAGGAGAGTGTGAGGGGAGAGTGTGAGAGATGGTATGGAGGCAGAAACAAGACAAAGGAATAAGGACATGCCAAGGGTGACTGAGTGTGTGGTGGTCAGTGACTCACCCTCAAAAGACCAGATGGGGGAAGTTGGGAAATGATAGAGGGGCTTCTTTGGGGGGAGAGGATTTTGTCTCTTTTGAATTTGCCATGTCCCCAGGATATCCAGTCCAAAATGTTTGGTAGACAATTGTTCATGTGGGAGGGGATGTAAGCTCAATAGAGATAATACTTCAACCCAGGGGGTCTGGTGAAATCACTGGGGAGATAACATAGAAAGACAAGACCAAAAGATCCAAAACAGCCCTGGGTGCCCGCATGCAAAGAGGGGGCTATGACTAGAGGGAGGAGAACAAGAGGGATCAGGGTCCCAACAACCAAGAGAAGGCAGTCAAGAGTGTTAAATACAGACAGCAGAGGGGTCAGGAAAGAGAACTGAGAAAAAGTCATTGGTTTTCACAGTGACTAGTGACAGAGAGATGGCATTTCTAGTGCAGTTGTGGTTTCAAAAGCCACATATCATGGGGTTGAAGAGTTAGTGGAAGGTGAAAAAATGGAAGTTATACTTGCAGTCAGTTTTTTTTTTCCTCCCTTGTGGCTCACTTCTCCTGGTTACACCACTCCTAATGGCAGGCATCCCCTGAGCTCTGATGACTCTCCTTTCTCTCTGAAGGGACTCAGTGTCTAGGTCATGCTCTCCTTTTCAACCCAATCACTGGCTTATGCTTGAGGATTCTCAGATGTAGGTTGATAAACCCAAGGACACCCTGGTTTCCTCAATCCCTATGACCTGCGTCTTTACTTGAACTCAGCTGCCAACAGGGCTGGCCATGCCTCTGATACCTTCCTTGCCCACATGTGTTCTAGATCCTCAGACTTTGAGATCCCTCTGTCCAACCCTGACCTCATGTCCTTCTATCTCCCTGTGTTCATCCTCTCTGCCACCCTCGAGTGTCTCTTTCTCTCCCTCCTTTCCCAGCTCAGCATCCCCTTCTCTCCTCTTTCCTCCCATGGAAGTTTTGATGCCCTATTGGCCTGTTTAATTTTATGGTGCCCTCTTCCTTCCCATCCCTTGTTTGCCCCCCTTGATTCTAACACTATTCTTTCCTCTTAGAAGTCCACTCTGCCTTCCTCCCACCATTTGACCTCTCTGCCCCTACACATGTACTGCCAGGTCCCACTGAAGGCAGCTGCCCAACCATGGGGATAAGTCCACCAAAGAAGTATGGTATCTCATCCCAGCTGGGCCCTTTTGGGCTCAGCCAATTCTTTAATCTTCCCAGATTGATCGCTCATTCTGCTGCCCGTGGCGTATGTTCCAAGTATGATTTTCCTTCTCCAGCCACCATCACCCTGCTCTCAGCTGAAGATTTCACCACATATTTCTCAAGAAAATTGAGGCCAACCATCACAAGCTTTCTTTTCCACACAATTCTCAGATCCTTGGTCAGCATCATCTTTGGCCCTCATCTCTCCTCCCTAAGGAAAACACGGCCCTTCTCCTTGAGGATGCTACCCCATCTATTGGTGTCCCGGACTCCAGCTCTCCCAATTTCCTCTGGGAGCTTCCCCCCCTTCTCCAATTCCCCTAGGGCCTTCCCTCAATTGTTATCAGTTTATGGGGTGTGTATCTGATGTGTATGTTTTCTTATTGTTCTTCAGTCCTTTCAGTTGTGCCCAACTCTCCATGACCCCATCCTAATAGGGAAGACAGTATGTAAATAATTATAGGTGGCTAGATAGTTATTTACATAAAAGGAGCTCCTAAGAACAAAAGCATATTTTTGTCTTTCTTTGGATCCCAGCACTTAGCAAGTGCCTGGAACCTAGAAAGCTATTAGTAAATACTCACTGACTGACAATAAGTTGCCCCTTTCTGTATCCCCCAGACTCATCTCCAGTCTTTTGTTATCTACTGGCTCTCTCCATATGCTGCCTGCCAACATATCTTGATTTCCTTCATCTGTTAAAATAAAACCCTTCCTAGGCATGGCCACCCTCTCCAGATACCATCTTAGAGCTCCCTTGCTTGAAGTGGTGGTGAAGGGCAAGGAAGATGCCAGGGAAGTGAGCAAAGGTGGCCAGTTCTGGAATGGGTCACCTGGGTTGCTATATCTTTGGTGGCAAGCCAGGATTCAATGGGCGGGGGGCAGGTAAAAGGGAATCATATGTAAAATCCAGCTTGTTAGCACCAGCAGGTTCCAGTGCTATGGCATGATGAGAGGAGAAGGCAGAGCAAGATGGGGCAAAAGGGGTGGAGAGAGCAACTAGCATTTATTAAGTGCCTACTATGTACCAGGCTGTGGAATGCAAAGAAAGGCAAAAATAGGCCTTGCTCTCAAGAAACGTGCAGTCTAATGGAGGAGATAACACTTGAACAACTTGCGTACAATACAGACTGAAGTGGGAAGAATCCCTGGAGGGAAGGAACTAGCATTAAGGGGGATTGGGAAATGCTTCTTGTGGAAGGTAGGTTTTTATCTGGGACTTGAAGGAAGCTGGGGAAGCCAAGAAACAGAAGAGGAAGCAGAACATTCTAGGAATGAAGGTCCACCAGGGAAAATGCCCAGAGTCTGGAGATGGCATTGGAAATGTCTAGAGGACATCTGGTTCAATTCCTAGTAGGAGGTTGAAGATGTAAGACTCAATGGAGCTCAGTAGAGAGGTTAGAGCTGGATGAACAAATCTGAGAATCATCTGCATAGAGATGATGATGGAATCCATGGACACTGATAAGATCATCATGGGAAGCAGTAGAGAGGGAGAAGGGAAGAGGGCCCAAGGCAGAATCTTGCAGGAGGATCTGGCAAAGGAGCCTGGGAAGGAGCAGTCAGACAGGCAGGAGGAGAGCCAGGAAGAGAGAGGGATGTTGGGAAAACCTAGAGAGGAAGGGGTGACAGTGTCAAAGACAAGTAAGTCACCAAGCATTTATCATTAAGCACTTATTCTCTGTCAGCCCCTTGATTAAACACTTGGGATACAAAGAAAGGCAAAAAACAAGGCTCCTGCCCTCCAGGGGCTCACAGTCTAATGGGAGGCAGGAGCACAACATTCAAAAGGTCACAGGGCTGTGAGTGGAAGAAGAGGGAGGGAGTTTTCATATTGGTGGACCAACTCTACATCACAGGAATTCAGAGAGATGGCAGAGGAGTTTCCCTAGCCATAGGGCCATAGATTGCCATGCCCTTCCCATGTGACAGGGAACCTGTGGTCTAGGCCCCATTTGGGATACCTATTTAATTTTCTCCCCCAAGTGGAAGCTGATATTGCTCCTATGTTGGGCTGGGAAGTCAGGTTGCTTGATGGTAAGGGGCTTATCTGGAAAACTGAATAACAAGAAGCCTCCTGTCTAGGAAGTCTGGTAAAAAGCACAGGACTTACGAGAGTTGCATTTGGGCTCCTCTCTGACAACTGCTAGCCACTGGACCCTAAGCAGTTTATTTCACCTAGCTGACCCTGTTTACCCAACTATGAAATGGGTTAAATATGACTTATGTGATCTACCTTGAAGAAATGATGTGAGGAAAGGGCTTTGTAAAACCAAAGGTACTAAAGCAGTACAAGCTATCAAAACTTAAGAGATCAAAACTAGGGAGTGAGAGCAGAGAAAAAGAGAATTGCAGGCAAAGGGCTTTGGGGAAGAGATCCCTTTGGAACATCAGCTTCATTATGCTGCCACTTAAGCTTTGTGGTTGAAGCCTGAAGACATTCCAAAGTGACCCCTGGGCCCTAGCACAATTCCCAATCCCCCCCCCCAAAAGTGAGTAATAAAGAGGAGGGGAGAGAATATTGTTGAAATTAAATACACGCACATGTGTATACATATTTATGCATATATATGTATATATGTGTATACATATCTATAGGTAGATCGATAGATAGACAGATAGAGATCTTATTTGTTGTTTGTTATTCTATGCATGTTAACTTTTCTGGATTTGAGAAATTTGAAAGTCTGCCTTATTTTTGATTGGGTTGCACATATTTTTCACTTGAAGGGACCAAGATACTACCTCCTTCCTCATACCAGGGAGGTACCTGAGCTTAAACTGAAATTCCATTTAAAGATGCGAAGCTCAGACTCTCAGATTTGGAAGAGAGATCTGAGGATGCCCAGACTGACTCATATAAAAAACAGAATGTCCTTATGGCATATCCAAGAAGCGGTTCTTTTGGCCCTGCTTGCAGATCTTCAGCCAAAGAGAATGGTTAACACTGAATCATGTGCTTTGGACTCAGTAGATACTTAAGGAATAGAAAATGAGGAAAGAAAGGAGGGAAGAAGGATGAGGAGGCAGAAGAGGGAAGGAGGGAGGGAGAAAGGAAAGAAGGAAGGAGAGAAAGAAGGAAGGAAGGAAGGAAGGAAGGAAGGAAGGAAGGAAGGAAGGAAGAAAGGAAGGAAGGAAAGAAGGAAGGAAGGAAGGAAGGAAGGAAGGAAAGAAGGAAGGAAGGAAGGAAGGAAGGAAGGAAGGAAGGAAGGAAGGAAGGAAGGAAAGAAGAAAGGAAGGAAGGAAGGAAGGAAGGAAGGAAGGAAGGAAAGAAGGAAGGAAGGAAGGAAGGAAGGGAAGGAAGGAAAGGAAGGAAAGGAAGGAAAGGAAGGAAAGGAAGGAAAGGAAGGAAAGGAAGGAGGGAGGAAGGAAGGAAGGGAAGGAGGGAGGGAGGAAGGGAGATGAGAAGATGAAGTCCCTAGAAGACCTA